>NW_028115190.1:0-51032 GCF_964273445.1 Streptopelia decaocto
GGTTGTGCCCGGTGACCGTCCCGGTCCCTCCCGTTCCCGCTCCCCCCCCCGGTCCCGCCCCCGGTCCCGCCCGGTCCCGCCCCCCCGGTCCCGGGTTTCACTTTCCGAGAAGCGGCGGCGGCTGCCGGGAAGGAGCCGAACGGGGAGGGGGGAGAAGGGAACGGACCCCCCCCCGGAACGGGACCGGGACCGGAGCACAGCGGGACCGGCACCGGAGCACAGCGGGACTGGAACCGGAGCACAACGGGACTGGCACCGGAGCACAACGGGACCCGAACCGGAGCACAACGGGACCGGATCAATCGCCCCGAGTCACTCCGGAGCACAACGTGACCGGCACCGGAGCACAACGGGACCGGATCAATCACACTGAGTCACTCCGGAGCACAACGGGACTGGAACCGGAGCACAACGGGACCCGAACCGGAGCACAACGGGACCGGATCAATCGCCCCGAGTCACTCCGGAGCACAACGGGACCGGCACCGGAGCACAACGGGACCGGATCAATCACACTGAGTCACTCCGGAGCACAACGGGACTGGAACCGGAGCACAACGGGACCCGAACCGGAGCACAACGGGACCGGATCAATCGCCCCGAGTCACTCCGGAGCACAACGGGACCGGCACCGGAGCACAACGGGACCGGATCAATCACACCGAGTCACTCCGGAGCACAACGGGACCGGAACCGGAGCACAACGGGACCAGATCAATCGCTCTGGGTGACACTGGGACCAGGACCGGGACCAGATTGGGCACATCGGGAGCAGAACCGGAACACACCGGGTGACACTGGGTGACATCAGGAGCAGAACCGAGGCACATCGGGTGACACCGGAGCACACCGGGACTAGACCGGATCACACTGGGAGCAGAACCGGGTGACACCGGGAGCAGAACCAGGTCCCAGTGGGTGACACCGGGTGACACCAGGTGACACCAGGAGCAGAACCGGAGCACACCGGGTGACACCGGCTGACACCAGGTGACACTGGGAGCAGAACCGGAGCACACCGGGTGACAGCGGGTGACAGCAGGTGACACCGGGAGCAGAACCAGGTCCCAGCGGGTGACACCGGGTGACACCAGGTGACACCGGGAGCAGAACCGGAGCACACCGGGTCACACCAGAGCACACCGGGACTAGACCGGATCACACCGGGAGCAGAACCGGGTGACACCGGGTGACAGCGGGAGCAGAACCGGGTGACACCGGGTGACAGCGGGAGCAGAACCGGAGCACACTGGGTGACACCGGGTGACACTGTGAGCAGAACCAGGTCCCACCGGGTGACAGCGGGAGCAGAACCGGAGCACACCCGGTGACACCGGGTGACAGCAGGTGACACCAGGAGCAGAACCAGGTCCCAGCGGGTGACACCGGGTGACACCAGGTGACACCGGGAGCAGAACCGGAGCACACCGGGTCACACCAGAGCACACCGGGACTAGACCAGATCATACCAGGAGCAGAACCGGGTGACACCGGGTGACAGCGGGAGCAGAACCAGGTGACACCGGGTGACAGCGGGAGCAGAACCGGAGCACACTGGGTGACACCGGGTGACACTGTGAGCAGAACCAGGTCCCACCGGGTGACACCGGGAGCAGAACCGGAGCACACCCGGTGACACCGGGTGACAGCAGGTGACACCAGGAGCAGAACCGGGTCCCACCAGGTGACACCGGGTGACACCAGGTGACACCGGGAGCAGAACCGGAGCACACCGGGTCACACCAGAGCACACCGGGACTAGACCGGATCACACCGGGAGCAGAACCGGGTGACAGCGGGTGACACCGGGAGCAGAACCGGGTGACACCGAGTGACAGCAGGTGACACCGGGAGCAGAACCAGGTCCCACCGGGTGACACCAGGAGCAGAACCGGGTGACACCGAGTGACACCGGGTGCCAGCGGGAGCAGAACCGGGTGCCAGCGGGTGACAGGATGGGCGCGGGTCCCGCCCGCCGCCTGTTGTCGCTGCTGAGCCCCGAGCGCGGCCGCTGCGCCGCGGTGGCGGCGCTGATGGCGGCTTCGGTGCTCGGTACGGGGGCAGCACCCAATGGGGGGGGGGGCAGCACCCAATGGGGGGGCAGCACCCATTTTGGGGGGGGGCAGCACCCAATGGGGGGGGCAGCACCCAATGGGGGTCACCCCAAGCTTTGACACCCCCATTTGGGGCACCAGCCCCTATTGGGACACAGGGGACAGGGACCCATCCCACACTGGGGTCCCCCCACCATCCTCTCTATGTCCCCACTGTCCCCTCGGTGTCCCCACGGTCCCCATTGTCCCCTCTGTGTCCCCACTGTCCCCTCTATGTCCCCATTGTCCCCACCGCCCCCACTGTCCCCTCGGTGTCCCCACCGTCCCCACCATCCCCTCACTGTCCCCACTGTCCCCTCTATGTCCCCATTGTCCCCTCGCTGTCCCCACCGCCCCCACTGTCCCCTCTATGTCCCCACTGTCCCCTTGGTGTCCCCACTGTCCCCTCTATGTGCCCTCAGTGTCCCCATTGTCCCCACCATCCCCTCGCTGTCCCCACCGCCCCCACTGTCCCCTCGGTGTCCCCACTGTCCCCTCGGTGTCCCCACTGTCCCCTCAGTGTCCCACCACATGTCCCCCCCCTCCATGTCCCCACAGGTGAGGTGGCCGTCCCCTACTTCACGGGCCGCGTCACCGACTGGGTGGCCGCCGAGGACACGGTTGCCGCGTGGCCAATGGTGCTGCTGGGGCTCGGCAGGTGGGACGGTGACACCGGGGATGTCACCCGCAACCGGGACGGGTGACACCTACACCCCCATACTAACCCCCCCCCCCTCGCTACAACCGCAGCGCCGTCACCGAGTTCGCCTGCGACGTCACCTACACCGGGACCTTGAGGCGGGTGTCGGGGCGGCTGCAGCGCCGGGTGTTCGGCGCGGTGTTGCGGCGCGACCTGTGCGCCCTGCGGCTGACGGGGAGCGGCGCGGTGACGGCGCGGGTGACGGGGGACGTGGAGGCCGCCCACGCGGCCGTGGCCGAGGCGCTCAGCCTGTTGCTGTGGTACCTGGCCAGGGCTGCGGGGGTCGTGGCCACCATGGCGTGGTTGTCACCCGCGCTGGCTGTTGTCACCCTCCTGGCGCTGCCCGCGCTGTTGTTGCTGCCCTGGGCGGTCGGGAAGGTGCAGCAGGTAATGGGGACAATGGCGGGTGGGGGGGGGACATGGGGCCCTTGGCACCTCCCTGCACCCCTTGTCCCCTCCCCATGCCCATTGTCCCCTCCATGTGCCCACTGTCCCCTCCCCATGCCCATTGTCCCCTCCCCATCCCCATTGTCCCCTCCATGTGTCCCCAGTGCCTTCCACACGCCATTGTCCCCTCCCCATCCCCACTGTCCCCTCCCCATCCCCATTGTCCCCTCCATGTATCCCTGTCCCCTCCCTGCACCCCTTGTCCCCTCCCCATGCCCATTGTCCCCTCCATGTGTCCCCAGTGCCTTCCACATCCCCATTGTCCCCTCCCCATGCCCATTGTCCCCTCCATGTGCCCATTGTCCCCTCCCCATCCCCACTGTCCCCTCCATGTGCCCATTGTCCCCTCCATGTGTCCCCAGTGCCTTCCACGCCCCCATTGTCCCCTCCCCATCCCCACTGTCCCCTCCATGTATCCCTGTCCCCTCCCTGCACCCCTTGTCCCCTCCCCATGGCCACCGTCCCCTCCCCATGCCCATTGTCCCCTCCATGTGCCCATTGTCCCCTCCCCATCCCCACCGTCCCCTCCCCATGCCCATTGTCCCCTCCCCGTGCCCACTGTCCCCTCCCCATGCCCATTGTCCCCTCCCCATGACCGCTATACCCTCCACACCCCCATTGTCCCCTCCCCATGCCCATTGTCCCCTCCCTGCACCCCTTGTCCCCTCCCCATGCCCACTGTCCCCTCCCCATGCCCACTGTCCCCTCCATGTGCCCATTGTCCCCTCCATGTGTCCCCAGTGCCTTCCACACCCCCATTGTCCCCTCCCCGTGCCCATTGTCCCCTCCATGTGTCCCTGTCCCCTCCCCATGCCCACTGTCCCCTCCATGTGCCCATTGTCCTCTCCAGATGCCCATTGTCCCCTCCATGTGTCCCTGTCCCCTCCCTGCACCTCTTGTCCCCTCCACACCCCCATTGTCCCCTCCCCATCCCCACCGTCCCCTCCCCATGCCCATTGTCCCCTCCCCATGCCCATTGTCCCCTCCATGTGCCCACTGTCCCCTCCCCATCCCCATTGTCCCCTCCATGTGTCCCCAGTGCCTTCCACACCCCAATTGTCCCCTCCCCATGCCCACTGTCCCCTCCATGTGCCCACTGTCCCCTCCCTGCACCCCTTGTCCCCTGCCCATGCCCATTGTCCCCTCCATGTGCCCATTGTCCCCTCCCCATCCCCACTGTCCCCTCCCCATGCCCATTGTCCCCTCCCCGTGCCCACTGTCCCCTCCCCATGCCCATTGTCCCCTCCCCATGACCGCTATACCCTCCACACCCCCATTGTCCCCTCCCCATGCCCATTGTCCCCTCCCTGCACCCCTTGTCCCCTCCCCATGCCCACTGTCCCCTCCACATCCCCATTGTCCCCTCCATGTGTCCCTGTCCCCTCTCCATGCCCATTGTGCCCTCTAGATGCCATGGCCACCACCCCCTTGGTGTCCCCACCAACCCCTCCGTGTCCCCACTGCCCCCACTGTCCCCACTGTCCCCTCAGTGTCCCCACTGTCCCCCTGTCCCACTGCGCGCAGGGGCTGGCGCAGCGGGTGCGGGCGGCGCAGGCCGCGGTGGCCGCGGTGGCCACGGAGACGCTGGCGGCCATGGGCACCGTGCGCAGCTTCGCCCACGAGGCCGCGGCGGCCGAGCGGCACCGGCGGCTCCTGAGCCGGCTCCTGCGCCTGGAGACCAAGGACGCGGCCGCCACCGCCGCCGCGCGCTGGGCCAGCGGGGTAGGGACGGGGACACGGGGACATGGGGACATGGGGATGTGGTGGCATGGGGACATGGGGATGGGGGACATGGGGACAGGGGACATGGGGACATGGGGATGGGGACATGGGATGTGGTGGAATGGGGATGGGGGACGTGGGGACATGGGGATGGGGGACATATGGACATGGGGTGGGGACATGGGGATATGGGGATGGGGACATGGGGACAGGGGACATGGGGACATGGGGTTAGGGGACATGGGGATGGGGGATATGGGGATGGGGGACGTGGGGACATGGGGATGGGGGACATAGGGACGTGGGGATGGGGACATGGGGATGGGGGACATGGGGATGGGGGACATGGGGGTATGGGGATGGGGACATGGGGATGGGGGACATGGGGATATGGGGATGGGGGACATGGGGATGGGGCGACATGGGGACATGGGGATATGGGGATGGGGACATGGGGTGGGGGACATGGGGATATGGGGATGGGGGACTTGGGAACAGGGGATATGGGGACATGGGGATGGGGACATAGGGATGGGGACATGGGGACATGGGGACGTGGGGACATGGGGACATGGGGATGGGGACATGGGGTGGGGGACATGGGGATATGGGGATGGGGGACTTGGGGACAGGGGATATGGGGACATGGGGACATGGGGATGGGGACATGGGGATGGGGACATGGGGATGGGGGACATGGGGGTATGGGGATGGGGGACATGGGGATGGGGACATGGGGATGGGGACATGGGGACATGGGGATGGGGGACATGGGGATATGGGGACATGGGGATGGGGACATGGGGATATGGGGATGGGGACATGGGGTGGGGGACATGGGGACATGGGGATATGAGGATGGGGGATATGGGGATGGGGACATGGGGATATGGGGATGGGGGACTTGGGGACAGGGGATATGGGGACATGGGGACATGGGGATGGGGACATGGGGATGGGGGACATGGGGATGGGGGACATGGGGATATGGGGATGGGGGACATGGGGATGGGGGATATGGGGATGGGGACATGGGGATGGGGACATGGGGACATGGGGATGGGGGACATGGGGATATGGGGACATGGGGATGGGGTGACATGGGGACATGGGGATATGGGGATGGGGGACATGGGGATGGGGGATATGGGGATGGGGACATGGGGATGGGGACATGGGGACATGGGGATGGGGGACATGGGGATATGGGGACATGGGGATGGGGTGACATGGGGACATGGGGATATGGGGATGGGGGACTTGGGGACAGGGGATATGGGGACATGGGGACATGGGGATGGGGACATGGGGATGGGGGACATGGGGATGGGGGGACGAGGACAGGGGACATGGCGTGGGGACATGGGGTGGGGGACATGGGGATCTGGTGGGTTGGGGGACATGGGGATGTGGTGGGTTGGGGGACATGGGGACATGGGGATGGGGTGGCATGGAGAGGTGACGTCAGCGAGGGGGGTGACGGGGACACCCATGTCCCCTCTGCTGTCCCCAGTTCGCAGCGCTGGCCCTGAAGCTGGGGCTGCTGTGCTATGGGGCACGGCTGGTGGCCTTGGGGACAATCAGCGCCGGGGACCTCGTCACCTTCCTCATCTACCACATGCAGTTCACTGAGGCCGTGGAGGTGACACCGGCGTGTCCCCATTGTCCCCGTGTCCCCTCGTGTCCCCATGGCCACCCGTGTCCCCATGGCCTCCCTTGTGTCCCCACGTCCTCCGTGTTGTCCCCGTGCCCATGTCCCTGTGTCCCCTCTCTGTCCCCATGGCCACCCGTGTCCCCATGACCTCCCTTGTGTCCCCACGTCCTCCATGTTGTCCCCATGCTCGTGTACCCGTGTCCCCTCTGCATCCCCATGACCTCCCTTGTGTCCCCATGACCTCCCATGTGTCCCCTGTGTCCCCACGTCCTCCTTGTTGTCCCCATGTTTGTGTCTCCATGTCCTCTGTGTTGTCCCCATGTTCGTGTCCCCACAACCTCCCCTGTGTCCCCTGTGTCCCCACGTCCTCCGTGTTGTCCCCATGTTCGTGTCCCCATGTCCTCCGTGTTGTCCCCATGCTCGTGTCCCCATGACCTCCCTTGTGTCCCCATGACCTCCCTCATGTCCCCACGTGCTCCGTGTTGTCCCCATGTTCGTGTCCCCATGACCTCCCCTGTGTCCCCATGACCGCCCCTGTGTCCCCACGTCCTCTGTGTTGTCCCCATGCTCGTGTCCCCATGACCTCCCTTGTGTCCCCATGACCTCCCATGTGTCCCCTGTGTCCCCATGTCCTCCGTGTTGTCCCCATGTTTGTGTCCCCATGTCCTCCGTGTTGTCCCCATGCTCGTGTCCCCATGACCTCCCTTGTGTCTCCACGTTCTCTATGTTGTCCCCATGCTCGTGTCCCCACAACCTCCCTTGTGTCCCCACGCCTGGTCCCCGTGTCCCCTCGTGTCCCCATGACCTCCCTTGTGTCCCCACGTGCTCCGTGTTGTCCCCATGCTCGTGTCCCCATGACCTCCCTTGTGTCCCCATGACCTCCCATGTGTCCCCTGTGTCCCCACGTCCTCCGTGGTGTCCCCATGTTCGTGTCCCCATGTCCTCCGTGTTGTCCCCATGTTCATGTCCCCATGTCCTCCGTGTTGTCCCCATGACCTCCCTTGTGTCCCCACGTGCTCCGTGTTGTCCCCATGCTCGTGTCCCCATGACCTCCCTTGTGTCCCCATGACCTCCCATGTGTCCCCTGTGTCCCCACGTCCTCCGTGGTGTCCCCATGTTCGTGTCCCCATGTCCTCCGTGTTGTCCCCATGCTCGTGTCCCCATGACCTCCCTTGTGTCCCCATGACCTCCCTTGTGTCCCCACGTGCTCCGTGTTGTCCCCATGTTCGTGTCCCCATGACCTCCCCTGTGTCCCCATGACCGCCCCTGTGTCCCCACGTGCTCCGTGTTGTCCCCATGCTCGTGTCCCCATGACCTCCCTTGTGTCCCCATGACCTCCCATGTGTCCCCTGTGTCCCCACATCCTCCTTGTTGTCCCCATCTTTGTGTCTCCATGTCCTCTGTGTTGTCCCCATGTTCGTGCCCCCACGACCTCCCCTGTGTCCCCTGTGTCCCCACGTCCTCCGTGTTGTCCCCATGTTCGTGTCCCCACGACCTCCCCTGTGTCCCCACGCTGTCCCAGCGCTGTCCCCACGCCCGGTCCCCGTGTCCCCCGGTGTCCCCAGGTCCTGCTGCGCTATTACCCCAGCATGGCCAAGGCCGTGGGCTCCTCGCAGAAGGTCCTGGAGCTGCTGGAGCAGGAGGAGCAGGTGCCACCCGAGGGGACACTGTCACCCCCCGGCCTGCGGGGCCACCTGCGCCTCGAGGACGTCTGGTTCTCCTACCCCGAGCAGCAGGAGCCCGTGCTCAAGGTGGGCGCGGGGACAGGGACGGGGACACGGGGGGGACACGGTGGGGGAGCATGGGGACACGGTGGGGACATGGTATTGAGGGCACAGGGACATGGTGGGGGTGATGGGGACATGGTGGGGATGGGATGGGGACATGGTGGGGACATGGCAAGAGGGTACAGGGACATGGTGGGGGTGATGGGGACATGGTGGGGACATGGGGACACAATGGGGACATAGTAGGCGAGCATGGACACATGGTGAGGAGAGGATGGGGACACAGAGGGGACAATGGGGACATGGTGGGGACATGGGGACATCAATGGGGACATGGTGGGGACATGGGGACACAATGGGGACATAGCAGGTGAGCATGGACACATGGTGAGGAGAGGATGGGGACACAGAGGGGACAATGGGGACATGATGGGGACATGGGGACACAATGGGGACATAGTAGGCGAGCATGGACACATGGTGAGGAGAGGATGGGGACACAGAGGGGACAATGGGGACATGGTGGGGACATGGAGACATCAATGGGGACATGGGGACACAATGGGGACATAGTAGGCGAGCATGGACACATGGTGAGGAGAGGATGGGGACACAGAGGGGACAATGGGGACATGGTGGGGACATGGGGACATCAATGGGGACATGGTGGGGGAGCATGGGGACACAATGGGGACATGGTAGGCGAGCATGGACACATGGTGGGGAGAGGATGGGGACACAGAGGGGACAATGGGGACATGGTGGGGACATGGAGACATCAATGGGGACATGGGGACACAATGGGGACATAGTAGGCGAGCATGGACATATGGTGGGGAGAGGATGGGGACACAGAGGGGACAATGGGGACATGGTGGGGACATGGGGACATCAATGGGGACATGGTGGGGACATGGGGACACAATGGGGACATAGCAGGTGAGCATGGACACATGGTGAGGAGAGGATGGGGACACAGAGGGGACAATGGGGACATGATGGGGACATGGGGACACAATGGGGACATAGTAGGCGAGCATGGACACATGGTGAGGAGAGGATGGGGACACAGAGGGGACAATGGGGACATGGTGGGGACATGGAGACATCAATGGGGACATGGGGACACAATGGGGACATAGTAGGCGAGCATGGACACATGGTGAGGAGAGGATGGGGACACAGAGGGGACAATGGGGACATGATGGGGACATCAATGGGGACATGGTAGGGGACCATGGGGACACAATGGGGACATGGTAGGGGAGCATGGACACATGGCGGGGAGAGGATGGGGACACAGAGGGGACAATGGGGACATGGTGGGGACATGGGGACATCAATGGGGACATGGTAGGCGAGCATGGACACATGGTGAGGAGAGGATGGGGACACAGAGGGGACAATGGGGACATGGTGGGGACATGGAGACATCAATGGGGACATGGGGACACAATGGGGACATAGTAGGGGAGCATGGACACATGGTGGGGAGAGGATGGGGACACAGAGGGGACAATGGGGACATGGTGGGGACATGGGGACACAATGGGGACATAGTAGGCGAGCATGGACACATGGTGAGGAGAGGATGGGGACACAGAGGGGACAATGGGGACATGGTGGGGACATGGAGACATCAATGGGGACATGGGGACACAATGGGGACATAGTAGGCGAGCATGGACACATGGTGAGGAGAGGATGGGGACACAGAGGGGACAATGGGGACATGATGGGGACATCAATGGGGACATGGTAGGGGACCATGGGGACACAATGGGGACATGGTAGGGGAGCATGGACACATGGCGGGGAGAGGATGGGGACACAGAGGGGACAATGGGGACATGGTGGGGACATGGGGACATCAATGGGGACATGGTAGGCGAGCATGGACACATGGTGAGGAGAGGATGGGGACACAGAGGGGACAATGGGGACATGGTGGGGACATGGAGACATCAATGGGGACATGGGGACACAATGGGGACATAGTAGGGGAGCATGGACACATGGTGGGGAGAGGATGGGGACACAGAGGGGACAATGGGGACATGGTGGGGACATGGGGACACAATGGGGACATAGTAGGCGAGCATGGACACATGGTGGGGAGAGGATGGGGACACAGAGGGGACAATGGGGACATGGTGGGGACATGGGGACACAATGGGGACATAGTAGGCGAGCATGGACACATGGTGAGGAGAGGATGGGGACACAGAGGGGACAATGGGGACATGGTGGGGACATGGAGACATCAATGGGGACATGGGGACACAATGGGGACATAGTAGGCGAGCATGGACACATGGTGGGGAGAGGATGGGGACACAGAGGGGACAATGGGGACATGGTGGGGACATGGAGACATCAATGGGGACATGGGGACACAATGGGGACATAGTAGGCGAGCATGGACACATGGTGAGGAGAGGATGGGGACACAGAGGGGACAATGGGGACATGGTGGGGACATGGAGACATCAATGGGGACATGGGGACACAATGGGGACATAGTAGGCGAGCATGGACACATGGTGGGGAGAGGATGGGGACACAGAGGGGACAATGGGGACATGGTGGGGACATGGGGACACAATGGGGACATAGTAGGCGAGCATGGACACATGGTGGGGAGAGGATGGGGACACAGAGGGGACAATGGGGACATGGTGGGGACATGGAGACATCAATGGGGACATGGGGACACAATGGGGACATAGTAGGCGAGCATGGACACATGGTGGGGAGAGGATGGGGACACAGAGGGGACAATGGGGACATGGTGGGGACATGGGGACACAATGGGGACATAGTAGGCGAGCATGGACACATGGTGAGGAGAGGATGGGGACACAGAGGGGACAATGGGGACATGGTGGGGACATGGAGACATCAATGGGGACATGGGGACACAATGGGGACATAGTAGGCGAGCATGGACACATGGTGGGGAGAGGATGGGGACACAGAGGGGACAATGGGGACATGGTGGGGACATGGGGACACAATGGGGACATAGTAGGCGAGCATGGACACATGGTGGGGAGAGGATGGGGACACAGAGGGGACAATGGGGACATGGTGGGGACATGGAGACATCAATGGGGACATGGGGACACAATGGGGACATAGTAGGCGAGCATGGACACATGGTGGGGAGAGGATGGAGACACAGAGGGGACAATGGGGACATGGTGGGGACATGGGGACACAATGGGGACATAGTAGGCGAGCATGGACACATGGTGGGGAGAGGATGGAGACACAGAGGGGACAATGGGGACATGGTGGGGACATGGGGACACAATGGGGACATAGTAGGCGAGCATGGACACATGGTGGGGAGAGGATGGGGACACAGAGGGGACAATGGGGACATGGTGGGGACATGGGGATGTCAATGGGGACATGGGGACACAATGGGGACATAGTAGGGGAGCATGGACACATGGTGAGGAGAGGATGGGGACACAGAGGGGACAATGGGGACATGGTGGGGACATGGGGACGTCAATGGGGACATGGTGGGGGACCATGGGGACACAATGGGGACATGGTAGGGGAGCATGGACACATGGTGGGGAGAGGATGGGGACACAGAGGGGACAATGGGGACATGGTGAGGACATGGGGACACAATGGGGACATGGTGGGGGACCATGGGGACATGGTGAGGAGAGGATGGGGACACAGAGGGGACAATGGGGACATGGTGGGGACATGGGGACGTCAATGGGGACATGGTGGGGGAGCATGGGGACATGGTGGGGAGAGGATCGGGACACAGAGGGGACAATGGGGACATGGTGGGGACATGGGGACACAATGGGGACATGGTAGGGGAGCATGGACACATGGTGGGGAGAGGGGATGGGGACACAGAGGGGACAATGGGGACATGGTGGGGACATGGGGACATCAATGGGGACATGGTGGGGACGTGGGGACACAATGGGGACATGGTAGGGGAGCATGGGGACATCAATGGGGACGCAATGGGGACATGGTGGAGAAGCATGGAGACATGGTGGGGACAATGGGGACAGGGTGGGGACATGGGAGGGAGGGCACAGGGACGTGGTGGGGGACATGGGGACACAATGGGGACACAATGGGGACGTGGTGGGGGAGGATGGGGACACAGTGGGGACATGGAGGGGACGATGGGGACAGGGTGGGGGCGATGGGGACACGGTGGGGATGATGGGGACATGGTGGGGACAATGGGGACATGGTGGGGGCGATGGGGACATGGTGGGGGCCATGGGGACACTGTGGGGACAATGGGGACAGGGTGGGGACGATGGGGACATGGTGTGGGAGCATGGACACATGGTGGGGAGGGGATGGGGACATGGTGGGGACATGGGGACACAATGGGGACACAATGGGGACACAATGGGGACGTGGTGGGTGACCATGGGGACACAGTGGGGACATGGAGGGGACGATGGGGACAGGGTGGGGCCAATGGGGACACGGTGGGGACAATGGGGACAGGGTGGGGGCGATGGGGACATGGTGGGGGCCATGGGGACACTGTGGGGACAATGGGGACAGGGTGGGGATGATGGGGACATGGTGTGGGAGCATGGCCACATGGTGGGGAGGGGATGGGGACATGGTGGGGACAATGGGGACACAATGGGGACATGGGGACACAATGGGGACATGGTGGGGGAGCATGGCCACATGGTGGGGAGGGGATGGGGACATAATGGGGACATGGGGACACAATGGGGACATGGTGGGGGCGATGGGCACACAATGGGGACGTGGGGACACAATGGGGACATGGTGGGGGGCATGGCCACATGGTGGGGAGGGGATGGGGACATGGTGGGGGTGATGGGGACATGGTGGGAGGGTCCGTGGTGACACCCGTGTCCCCAGGGCGTGTCCCTGGAGCTGCGCCCGGGGGAGTCGCTGGCCGTGGTGGCCCCGGCGGGGGCGGGGAAGAGCACCCTGGTGTCCCTGGTGCTCAACCTGCACCCCCCGGCGCGCGGGCGGGTGCTGCTGGACGGGCGCCCCCTCCCCGAGTACCGGCACCAGTACCTGCGCCAACAGGTGACACCGGCGTGACGTCCCCACGCGTCCCCAAACCACCCCCGGGCCACCCGCTGGCACCAGTGGGTCCCCAACACCACCCCGACGTCACCCGATGGGTCCCCAACACCACCCCAACATCACCCAATGGGTCCCCAACACCACCCCCAGGTCACCCGCTGTCACCAGTGGGTCCCCAAACCACCCCAACATCACCCAAGTGTCCCCAATGGGTCCCCAACACCACCCAATGGGTCCCCAAATCACCCCAACATCACCCAGGTGTCCCCAGTGAGTCCCCAACACCACCCCAACATCACCCAATGGGTCCCCAAACCACCCCCTGTGTCACCTGCTGTCCCCAATGGGTCCCCAACGTCACCCAAGTGTCCCCAATGGGTCCCTAAACCTCCCCAACTCCACCCAAGTGTCCCCAATGGGTCCCCAAACCACCCCAACGTCACCCAATGGGTCTCCAACACCACCCCCGGGTCACCCGCTGGCACCAATGGGTCCCCAACACCACCCCAACATCACCCAATGGGTCCCCAAATCACCCCAACATCACCCAGGTGTCCCCAATGGGTCCCCAACACCACCCCAACATCACCCAGTGGGTCCCCAACACCACCCCCGGGTCACCCGCTGGCACCAATGGGTCCCCAACACCACCCCAACATCACCCAATGGGTCCCCAAACCACCCCAACTCAACCCAAGTGTCCCCAATGGGTCCCCAACACCACCCCAACATCACCCAATGGGTCCCCAACACCACCCCCGGGTCACCTGCTGTCCCCAATGGGTCCCCAACACCACCCCAACGTCACCCAATGGGTCCCCAACACCACCCCTGGGTCACCCGCTGGCACCAATGGGTCCCCAACACCACCCCAACTCAACCCAAGTGTCCCCAATGGGTCCCCAACACCACCCAAACATCACCCAATGGGTCCCCAAACCACCCCAACATCACCCAACGGGTCCCCAACACCACCCCCGGGTCACCCGTTGGCACCAATGGGTCCCCAAACCACCCCAACTCAACCCAAGTGTCCCCAATGGGTCCCCAACACCACCCAATGGGTCCCCAAATCACCCCAACTCCACCCAAGTGTCCCCAATGGGTCCCCAACACCACCCCAACATCACCCAATGGGTCCCCAAACCACCCCAACTCAACCCAAGTGTCCCCAATGGGTCCCCAACACCACCCCCTGTGTCACTCGTTGTCCCCAATGGGTCCCCAAACCACCCCAACATCACCCAGGTGTCCCCAACACCACCCCCTGTGTGGGAACATCCCCACCATGTCCCCACCCTGTCCCCATCATATCCACCGTGTCCCCCCGGTGTCCCCATCACATCCACCACATCCCCCGCATGTCCCCATCACATCCGCCATGTCCCCCCATGTCCCCATCACATCCACCATGTCCCCACCGTGTCCCCATCACATCCACCACATCCCCACCGTGTCCCCATCACATCCACCATGTCCCCACCATGTCCCCATCATGTCCCCATCACATCCACCATGTCCCCACCGTGTCCCCATCACATCCACCACATCCCCACCGTGTCCCCATCACATCCACCATGTCCCCACCATGTCCCCATCATGTCCCCATCACATCCACCACATCCCCCCCGTGTCCCCATCACATCCACCACATCCCCACCGTGTCCCCATCACATCCACCATGTCCCCACCATGTCCCCATCACATCCCCACCATGTCCCCACCATGTCCCCATCATGTCCCCATCACATCCGCCACATCCCCCCCGTGTCCCCATCATGTCCCCATCACATCCGCCACATCCCCACCATGTCCCCCCCCGTCCCCACCACATCCACCATGTCCCCACCATGTCCCCCCCGTGTCCCCACCGTGTCCCCATCACATCCACCATGTCCCCACTGTGTCCCCCACACCATGTCCCCATCACATCCACCACGTCCCCACCATGTCCCCCCCGTGTCTCCCCCGTGTCCCCATCACATCCACCACATCCCCACCATGTCCCCATCACATCCACCACGTCCCCACCATGTCCCCCCCGTGTCCCCACCGTGTCCCCATCACATCCACCATGTCCCCACCATGTCCCCACCATGTCCCCATCACATCCACCACATCCCCACCATGTCCCCACCGTGTCCCCACCATGTCCCCACCATGTCCCCATCACATCCACCACATCCCCACCATGTCCCCACCACATCCACCATGTCCCCACCGTGTCCCCCCCATCTCCCCATGTCCCCATGTCCCCGTGTCCCCGGCGCAGGTGTCGGCGGTGCCGCAGGAGCCCGTGCTGTTCTCGCGCTCGCTCCACGACAACATCGCCTACGGCTCGGGGCCGCGGGACCGGGCGCGGGTGACGTCGGCCGCGCGCCGCGCCGGCGCCCACGGCTTCATCGCCAGCCTGCCCCGCGGCTACGACACCGGTGGGCGTCCCGGCGCTGGCCCCGTGTCCCCACATGTGTCCCCATGACCCCACGTGTGTCCCCACATGTGTCCCCGTGTCCCCATGTGTGTCCCCATGTCCCCGTGTCCCCATGTCCCCACGTGTCCCCATGTCCCCACGTGTGTCCCTGTGTCCCCACACATGTCCCCATGTGTGTCCCCACGTGTGTCCCCATGTCCCCACGTGTGTCCCCGTGTCCCCATGCGTGTCCCTGTGTCCCAACATCCCCACATGTGTCCCCATGTCCCCACGTGTGTCCCCATGTCCCCACACGTGTCCCATGTCCCCACACGTGTCCCCACACGTGTCCCCATGTCCTCCCATGTGTCCCCAAGTCCCCGTGTCCACATGTCCCCACATGTGTCCCTACATGTGTCCCCATGTGTGTCCCCATGTCCCCACGTGTCCCCATGTCCCCACACTGACCCCAGTGTCCCCATGTCCCCACGTGTGTCCCCATGTCCCTGTGTCCCCACGTGTGTCCCCATGTCCCTGTGTCCCCATGTCCCCACATGTGTCCCTGTGTCCCCACACGTGTCCCCATGTCCCCACGTGTGTCCCCATGTCCCTGTGTCCCCATGTCCCCACACGTGTCCCCATGTCCCCACGTGTGTCCCCATGTCCCCACGTTGACCCCCATGTCCCCGTGTCCCCATGTCCCCACACGTGTCCCCATGTCCCCACGTGTGTCCCCATGTCCCCACGTTGACCCCCATGTCCCCACGTTGACCCCCATGTCCCCCCGTGTGTCCCTATGTCCCCACGTGTGTCCCCATGTCCCTGTGTCCCCATGTCCCCACATGTGTCCCCATGTTCCCACGTGTGTCCCCATGTCCCCATGCTGACCCCCCCGTCCCCACGTATGTCCTCGTGTCCCACACGTGTCCCCGTGTCCCCGTGTCCCCCCGTGTGTCCCCATGTCCCCGTGTCCCCACACTGAACCCCCTTTCCCCGCGTTCCCCTGTCCCCACGTGTGTCCCCATGTCCCCATGCTGACCCCCATGTCCCCGTGTCCCCACGTGTGTCCCCGTGTCCCCCTGTCCCCACGTGTGTCCCCATGTCCCTGTGTCCCCATGTCCCCACGTGTCCCCATGTCCCCACCTGTGTCCCCATGTCCCCACACATGTCCCCACATGTGTCCCCCTGTCCCCATGTGTGTCCCCATGTCCCCGTGTCCCCTGTCCCCACATGTGTCCCCATGTCCCCACACTGACCCGTGTCCCCATGTCCCCACGCTGACCCCCCTGTCCCCATGTCCCCGTGTCCCCATGTCCCCATGTGTCCCCATGTCCCCACATGTGTCCCCATGTCCCCACATGTGTCCCCGTGTCCCCACATGTGTCCCCATGTCCCTGTGTCCCCATGTCCCCACATGTGTCCCCGTGTCCCCACATGTGTCCCCATGTCCCTGTGTCCCCCCATGTCCCCACGCTGACCCGTGTCCCCATGTGTGTCCCCGTGTCCCTGTGTCCCCATGTCCCCACATGTGTCCCCATGTCCCCACGTTGACCCGTGTCCCCGTGTCCCCATATGTGTCCCCATGTCCCTGTGTCCCCATGTCCCCACGTGTGTCCCCATGTCTCTGTGTCCCCATGTCCCCATGTCCCCACGTTGACCCCCATGTCCCCCTGTCCCCCTGTCCCCACGTGTGTCCCCGTGTCCCCATGTCCCCACACGTGTCCCCATGTCCCCACACGTGTCCCCATGTCCCCACGTGTGTCCCCATGTCCCTGTGTCCCCGTGTCCCATGTCCACACGCTGACCCCCCTGTCCCCGTGTCCCCCTGTCCCACCCATGTCCCCCCGTCCCACACGTGTCCCCATGTCCCCACATGTGTCCCCATGTCCCTGTGTCCCCATGTCCCCCCGCTGACCCCCCCGTCCCCATGTCCCCCTGTCCCACACGTGTCCCCCTGTCCCCCCGTGACCGTGTCCATGTCCCGCAGCGGTGTGCGCGCAGGGCGGGCGGCTGTCGGGGGGGCAGCGTCAGGCCGTGGCCGTCGCCCGCGCGCTGCTCAGGGACCCGCGCGTCCTGGTCCTCGACGAGCCCACGAGCGCGCTGGACGCCGACAGCTGCGCGCAGGTGGGACGTGACACCCGTGGCCCCTCGGTCCCCATGGCCCCTGGGTGGCCCCTGGGTGGTCCCTGGGTCCTGTGTCCCCTGGGTCCCTGCCCCTGGGTCCCCTTGGTCCCCAAACCCCATGTCCCCTTGGTCCCCCCGCCCCATGTCCCCAAGTCCCTGGGTCCCCCCACCCCATGTCCCCAAGTCTCTGGGTCCCATGTCCCCTGGGTCGCCTTGGTCCTCCTGCCCCATGTCCCCTTGGTCCCCCACCCCAAGTCCCCAAGTCCCTGGGTCCCTTGTCCCCTTGGTCCCCACTCCCCATGTCCCCAAGTCCCTGGGTCCTGTGTCCCCTTGGTCCCCCCGCCCCATGTCCCCAAGTCCCCGGGTCCCGTGTCCCCTGTGTCCCTGCCCCTGGGTCCCCTTGGTCCCCCCGCCCCATGTCCCCAAGTCCCTGGGTCCCCCCACCCCATGTCCCCAAGTCCCTGGGTCCCATGTCCCCTTGGTCCCCCCACCCCATGTCCCCAAGTCCCTGGGTCCCATGTCCCCTTGGTCCCCCCACCCCATGTCCCCAAGTCTCTGGGTCCCATGTCCCCTGGGTCGCCTTGGTCCTCCTGCCCCATGTCCCCTTGGTCCCCCACCCCATGTCCCCAAGTCCCTGGGTCCCGTGTCCCCTGGCTCCCCAAACCCCATGTCCCCAAGTCCCTGGGTCCTGTGTCCCCTTGGTCCCCCCGCCCCATGTCCCCAAGTCTCTGGGTCCCATGTCCCCTTGGTCCCCCCACCCCATGTCCCCAAGTCTCTGGGTCCCATGTCCCCTGGGTCGCCTTGGTCCTCCTGCCCCATGTCCCCTTGGTCCCCCACCCCATGTCCCCAAGTCCCTGGGTCCCGTGTCCCCTGGGTCCCCAAACCCCATGTCCCCAAGTCCCTGGGTCCTGTGTCCCCTTGGTCCCCCCGCCCCATGTCCCCAAGTCCCCGGGTCCCGTGTCCCCTGGGTCCCTGCCCCTGGGTCCCCTTGGTCCCCTTACCCCATGTCCCTTTGGTCCCCACACCCCATGTCCCCAAGTCCCCGGGTCCCATGTCCCCTGTGTCCCTGCCCCCATGTCCCCTGGGTCCCCTTGGTCCCCACTCCCCATGTCCCCAAGTCCCTGGGTCCCGTGTCCCCTGGGTCCCCTTGGCCCCCACACCCCCTGTCCCCTTGGTCCCCAAACGCCATGTCCCCATGTCCCCAAGTCCCCGGGTCCCGTGTCCCCTGGGTCCCCTGGGTCCCCAAATCCCATGTCCCCTTGGTCTCCCCGCCCCATGTCCCCAAGTCCCTGGGTCCCGTGTCCCCTGGGTCCCCTTGGTCCCCCCGCCCCATGTCCCCAAGTCCCTGGGTCCTGTGTCCCCTTGGTCCCCACAGCCTGTGTCCCCAAGTCCCTGGGTCCTGTATCTCCTGTGTCCCTGCCCCTTGGTCCCCACACCCCGTGTCCCCAAGCCCCTGGGTCCCGGGTCCCCTGTGTCCCTGCCCCTGGGTCCCCTTGGTCCCCTTACCCCATGTCCCTTTGGTCCCCCCACCCCCATGTCCCCAAGTCCCCGGGTCCCATGTCTCCTGGGTCCTGTGTCCCCTTGGTCCCCACACCCCATGTCCCCAAGTCCCCAGGTCCCATGTCCCCTGTGTCCCTGCCCCCATGTCCCCTGGGTCCCCTTGGTCCCCCCACCCCATGGCCCCAAGTCCCTGGGTCCCGTGTCCCCTGGGTCCCCTTGGCCCCCACACCCCCTGTCCCCTTGGTCCCCAAACGCCATGTCCCCATGTCCCCAAGTCCCCGGGTCCCGTGTCCCCTGTGCCCCTGCCCCTGGGTCCCCTTTGTCCCCACACCCTATGTCCCCTTGGTCCCCCCACCCCAAGTCCTCAAGTCCCTGGGTCCCGTGTCTCCTGTGTCCCTGCCCCTGGGTCCCCTTGGCCCCCTTGGTCCCCAAACCCCATGTCCCCAAGTCCCTGGGTCCCGGGTCCCCTGTGCCCCTGCCCCTGGGTCCCCTTTGTCCCCACACCCTATGTCCCCTTGGTCCCCAAACCCCATGTCCCCAAGTCCCTGGGTCCCCTTGGTCCCCAAACACCACGTCCCCTTGGTCCCCACTCCCCATGTCCCCAAGTCCCTGGGTCCCGTGTCCCCTTGGTCCCCCCGCCCCATGTCCCCTTGGTTCCCACACCCCATGTCCCCAAGTCCCTGGGTCCCCTGCGTCCCCAAATCCCATGTCCCCTTGGTCTCCCCGCCCCATGTCCCCAAGTCCCTGGGTCCCGGGTCCCCTGTGCCCCTGCCCCTGGGTCCCCTTTGTCCCCACACCCCATGTCCCCTTGGTCCCCACTCCCCATGTCCCCAAGTCCCTGGGTCCCCTTGGTCCCCTGGGTCCCCACTCCCCATGTCCCCAAGTCCCTGGGTCCCATGTCCCCTGGGTCCCCTTGGTCCCCTTACCCCATGTCCCTTTGGTCCCCACACCCCATGTCCCCAAGTCCCCGGGTCCCATGTCCCCTGTGTCCCTGCCCCCATGTCCCCTGGGTCCCCTTGGTCCCCACTCCCCATGTCCCCAAGTCCCTGGGTCCCATGTCCCCTGGGTCCCCTTGGCCCCCACACCCCCTGTCCCCTTGGTCCCCAAACACCATGTCCCCATGTCCCCAAGTCCCTGGGTCCCGTGTCCCCTGTGTCCCTGCCCCTGGGTCCCCTTTGTCCCCACACCCCATGTCCCCTTGGTTCCCACACCCCATGTCCCCAAGTCCCTGCCCCTGTGTCCCCTGGGTCCCCACACCCCATGTCCCCAAGTCCCTGGGTCCCGGGTCCCCTGTGTCCGTGCCCCTGTGTCCCCTTGGTCCCCCCACCCCATGTCCCCTTGGTTCCCCCACCCCATGTCCCTGGGTCCCTGTGTCCTTGTCCCCATGTCCCCCATGTCCCTCTATCCCCCCATATCCCTCTATCCCCCCATGCCCCCCATGATGTCCCCATGATGCCCCCATGTCCCATGCCCCCCATGATGTCCCCATGTCCCCCACATCCCCATGTCCCCCATGTCCCATGTCCCCCATGTCCCATGCCCCCCATGATGTCCCCACATCCCCATGTCGCATGCCCCCCATGATGTCCCCATGATGTCCCCATGACGTCCCCATGCGGCAGGTGTTGGGGGAGCTGCTGCGCGGGGGCCGCGCGGTGCTGCTGGTGACGGGCCGGGCGGCGCTGGCCGCGCGGGCGCAGCGGGTGGCCCTGCTGGCCGGGGGGCGGCTGCACCCCCTGGGGGCCCCCGCCGACATCCTGCGGCCCCAGTACCGGCGCCTGCTGGGGGACGGCGGGGGACACCGGGGGACACCGGGGGACACTGGGGACACTGAGAGTGGGGATGGGGACGTGGATGGGGACACTGAGAGTGGGGATGGGGACACCAAGAGTGGGGATGGGGACACTAAGGACAGAGATGGGGACACCGGGGACATGGATGGGGACACTGGGGACATGGATGGGGACACTGGGGACAGAGATGGGGACATCAAGAGTTGGGCTGGGGACATGGATGGGGACACTGGGGACAGAGATGAGGACACCAGGGACAGAGATGGGGGCTCAGGAGACATGGATGGGGACACTGAGAGTTGAGATGGGGACACCAAGGACAGAGATGGGGACACTGAGAGTGGGGATGGGGACACAAGGAGCAGGGGTGGGGACACTGGGGACATGGATGGGGACACTGAGAATTGAGATGGGGACATGGATGGGGACACTGGGGACAGAGATGGGGACACTGATATGGGGATGGGGACACCAGGGACATGGATGGGGACACCGGGGACGTGGATGAGGACATCAGGGATGTGGATGGGGACATCAAGAGTTGGGATGGGGACATGGATGGGGACATTGAGAGTGGTGATGGGGACACCGGGGGCAGAGATGGGGACACTGAGAGTGGGGATGGGGACACCGGGGACAGAGATGGGGACACCGGGGACATGGATGGGGACACTGGGGACACTGACAGTGGGGATGGGGACACCAGGGACAGAGATGGGGACACTGGGGACATGGATGGGGACACTGAGAGTTGAGATGGGGACACCGAGAGTGGGGATGGGGACACTAAGGACAGAGATGGGGACACTAGGGACATGGATGGGGACACCGGGGACGTGGATGGGGACACTGAGAGTGGGGATGGGGACACCAGGGACATGGATGGGGACACCGGGGACAGAGATGAGGGCTCTGGGGACATGGATGGGGACACTGAGAGTGGGGATGGGGACACCAGGGACAGAGATGGGGACACTGAGAATGGGGATGGGGACACTGGGGACATGGATGGGGACACTGGGGAGGGAGATGGGGACACCAGGGACATGGATGGGGACACTGAGAGTGGGGATGGGGACACCGGGGACAGAGATGGGGACACTGATATGGGGATGGGGACACAAGGAGCAGGGGTGGGGACACCAGGGACATGGATGGGGACACTGAGAATTGAGATGGGGACACCAGGGACAGAGATGGGGACACTGAGGACAGAGGTGGGGACACTGAGAGTGGGGATGGGGACACCGGGGAGATGGATGGGGACACTGGGGACATGGATGGGGACACCGGGGACATGGATGGGGACACTGGGGACATGGATGGGGACACTGAAAGTTGAGATGGGGACACTAAGGACAGAGATGGGGACACTGAGAGTGGGGATGGGGACACCGGGGACAGAGATGGGGACACCGGGGACATGGATGGGGACACCGAGAGTTGAGATAAGGACACTGGGGACAGAGATGGGGACACGGGGGACATGGATGGGGACACTGAGAGTTGAGATGGGGACACTGAGAGTGGGGATGGGGACACTGGGGACAGAGATGAGGGCTCTGGGGACATGGATGGGGACACTGAGAGTTGAGATGGGGACACCAGGGACATGGATGGGGACACCGGGGACAGAGATGAGGGCTCTGGGGACATGGATGGGGACACTGAGAGTTGAGATGGGGACACCAGGGACAGAGATGGGGACACTGAGAATAGGGATGGGGACACTGGGGACATGGATGGGGACACTGGGGACACTGAGAGTGGGGATGGGGACACTGGGGACAGAGATGGGGACACTGAGAGTGGGGATGGGGACACAAGGAGCAGGGGTGGGGACCCTGGGGACATGGATGGGGACACTGGGAGTGGGGATGGGGACACCAGGGACAGAGCTGGGGACACCAAGGAGGGGGACACCCCACCCCAGGGTGGGGACACCCCAAACCACTACAAGGGCCTGTGAGAGCTGCGATGGGAGTGACGGTGACACGGGGGGGACACATGGAAATAAACCCTTTTGTTTGTACACAAGGTGTCTGGGGGTCCCTGGGGGCGCGGGGGGGGCGCGGGGACCCCACCCATCCCTTTGGGTGCCAATCTGCCCCTTTGGCCGCCATTTTGTACCTTGAGGCCCTTTCGTGCCCCCATTTTGTATCTTGAGGCCATTTTGGGCCCCCATTTTGTATCTTGAGGCCATTTGGGCCCCTTTGGCCGCCATTTTGTATCTTGAGGCCATTTCGTGCCCCTTTGGCTGCCATTTTGTATCCTGAGGCCATTTCGTGCCCCTTTGGCCGCCATTTTGTACCTTGAGGCCCTTTCGTGCCCCCATTTTGTATCTTGAGGCCATTTGGTGCCCCTTTGGCCACCATTTTGTATCCTGAGGCCATTTGGTGCCCCTTTGGCTGCCATTTTGTATCCTGAGGCCATTTCGTGCCCCTTTGGCCGCCATTTTGTATCTTGAGGCCCTTTCGTGCCCCCATTTTGTATCTTGAGGCCATTTTGTGCCCCTTTGGCCACCATTTTGTATCCTGAGGCCATTTGGTGCCCCTTTGGCCGCCATTTTGTATCCTGAGGCCATTTCGTGCCCCTTTGGCCGCCATTTTGTATCCTGAGGCCATTTCGTGCCCCTTTGGCCGCCATTTTGTATCTTGAGGCCATTTCGTGCCCCCATTTTGTATCTTGAGGCCATTTGGTGCCCCTTTGGCCGCCATTTTGTATCCTGAGGCCATTTGGTGCCCCTTTGGCCGCCATTTTGTATCCTGAGGCCATTTGGTGCCCCTTTGGCCGCCATTTTGTATCTTGAGGCCATTTGGTGCCCCTTTGGCCGCCATTTTGTATCCTGAGGCCATTTCGTGCCCCTTTGGCCGCCATTTTGTATCCTGAGCCCATTTCGTGCCCCTTTGGCCGCCATTTTGTATCCTGAGGCCATTTCGTGCCCCCATTTTGTATCTTGAGGCCATTTGGTGCCCCTTTGGCCGCCATTTTGTATCTTGAGGCCATTTTGGGCCCCCATTTTGTATCTTGAGGCCATTTGGTGCCCCTTCGGCCGCCATTTTGTATCTTGAGGCCATTTTGGGCCCCCATTTTGTATCTTGAGGCCATTTGGTGCCCCTTCGGCCGCCATTTTGTATCTTGAGGCCATTTCGTGCCCATTTGGCCGCCATTTTGTATCTTGAGGCCATTTCGTGCCCCCATTTTGTATCTTGAGGCCATTTGGTGCCCCTTCAGCCGCCATTTTGTATCCTGAGGCCATTTCGTGCCCCTTTGGCCGCCATTTTGTATCTTGAGGCCATTTCGTGCCCCTTTGGCCGCCATTTTGTATCCTGAGGCCATTTCGTGCCCCTTTGGCCGCCATTTTGTACCTTGAGGCCCTTTCGTGCCCCCATTTTGTATCTTGAGGCCATTTGGGCCCCTTTGGCCGCCATTTTGTATCTTGAGGCCATTTGGTGCCCCTTTGGCCGCCATTTTGTATCTTGAGGCCATTTCGTGCCCCTTTGGCCGCCATTTTGTATCCTGAGGCCATTTCGTGCCCCTTTGGCCGCCATTTTGTATCTTGAGGCCATTTCGTGCCCCCATTTTGTATCTTGAGGCCATTTGGGCCCCTTTGGCCGCCATTTTGTATCCTGAGGCCATTTCGTGCCCCTTTGGCCGCCATTTTGTATCTTGAGGCCCTTTCGTGCCCCCATTTTGTATCTTGAGGCCATTTGGGCCCCTTTGGCCGCCATTTTGTATCTTGAGGCCATTTGGTGCCCCTTTGGCCGCCATTTTGTATCTTGAGGCCATTTCGTGCCCCTTTGGCCGCCATTTTGTATCCTGAGGCCATTTCGTGCCCCTTTGGCCGCCATTTTGTATCTTGAGGCCATTTCGTGCCCCCATTTTGTATCTTGAGGCCATTTGGGCCCCTTTGGCCGCCATTTTGTATCTTGAGGCCATTTGGTGCCCCTTTGGCCGCCATTTTGTATCCTGAGGCCATTTCGTGCCCCTTTGGCCGCCATTTTGTATCTTGAGGCCATTTCGTGCCCCCATTTTGTATCTTGAGGCCATTTGGTGCCCCTTCGGCTGCGATTTTGTATCTTGAGGCCATTTGGTGCCTCTTTGGCCGCCATTTTGTATCCTGAGGCCATTTCGTGCCCCTTTGGCCGCCATTTTGTATCTTGAGGCCATTCGTGCCCCCATTTTGTATCTTGAGGCCATTTGGTGCCTCTTTGGCCGCCATTTTGTATCTTGAGGCCATTTGGTGCCCCTTTGGCCGCCATTTTGTATCTTGAGGCCATTTGGTGCCCCTTTGGCCGCCATTTTGTATCTTGAGGCCATTTGGTGCCCCTTTGGCCGCCATTTTGTATCTTGAATAAACCCAACCCCCCAGCATCACCCAGAGACGCATCAACCGGCCCAAAATCACGAGGAAAACACCAAAAACCCCCCAAAAAGACCATTTTTCTGGGGAAACACCAACCGACTCCACCAAAGCCTGGGCAGGTTGGACACACCAGCCTTCAATCAAGACATTATTTCTATTTTCGGCATTTTCCTCGCCGCTCTGGCACAAATGTTCTGTTTTCCTGCACCGAGACAAAATCCAAAGCAACCACAGTCCAGAATATAGACATATAGACATATAGACATATAGACATAGATATATACATCTCAAAAAAATGCCAGTGCAACATAAATCCAAAATTGGAATTCAATGTAAATCCAAAAAACCTGTGACCCAATATATATAAAAAAACCTGCAATTCCACCCCAGGGGTGCTGGGACCCCCATTTCAGACCCCAGGGGTGCTGGGACCCCCAGTTTGGGTCACAGGGGTGCTGGGACCCCCATTTCAGACCCCAGGGGTGCTGGGACCCCCAGTTTGGACCCCAGGGGTGCTGGGACCCCCCAGTTTGAATCCCATGGGCACTGGGACCCTCAGTTTGAACCCCAGGGGTGCTGGGACCCCCAGTCTGGATCCCATGGGCACTAGGACCCCCAGTTTGAATCCCACAGGTGCTGGGACCCCCAGTTTGAATCCCACATGTGCTGGGACCCCCATTTCAGACCCCAGGGGTGCTGGGACCCCCAGTTTGAACCCCAGGGGTGCTGGGACCCCCATTTCAGGCCCCAGGGGTGCTGGGACCCCCAGTTTGAATCCCACATGTGCTGGGACCCCCATTTCAGACCCCAGGGGTGCTGGGACCCCCAGTTTGAACCCCAGGGGTGCTGGGACCCCCATTTCAGGCCCCAGGGGTGCTGGGACCCCCAGTTTGAACCCCAGGGGTGCTGGGACCCCCATTTCAGACCCCAGGGGTGCTGGGACCCCCAGTTTGAATCCCACGGGCACTAGGACCCCCAGTTTGAACCCCACAGGTGCTGGGCCCCCCAGTTCAGACCGCAGGGGCACCGGGCCCCCCAGTTTGATCTGGGAGGGGGCAGAGGGTGATTTCGGCCCCTTTGCCCCCCAGCAGAGGCTCCAGGGAGGCGTCGGGAGCGATTTTGGGGTCCGCGTTGTCCCGGGGGGGCCCGTCCCGCAGGCACAGCCGCGTGCTCCCCGTCTCCACGCGGAACCAGGGGTGGATCTTCTCCTCGCCGAAGGAAACGCCGCCGAACCGGCAAAATTCGGCGCCGCTCCCGCCATCGACAAACGTCACCGTCCCCTGGGCCCGGTCCAGGAACACCCAGACGCTTTTGGGGACGGGGGACAACGCCAAAGGGGTCCGGGGGGACGTCAGGGACACAAATTGTCCGTTACGGTGCTGGACGGCCCAGACGCCCTTTTCCGAGCTTAACTCCCCAAAACCCCCTTTCTCCACCGATTCCTTGGCCACCCCCACCCCCCACCACGAGTCGCCCCCTGCTTGTCCCTCTATTGTCACCCCCCAGCAGTGTCTCCCCTCTTTGAACCCCTCCCGGCCCAAAACGCAGCAGCGCGACTTAAACCTGCGCTCGGTCTCAGGTAGGCTGAGCTTGGAGCTGTCCCAGCGGACGCTGCGCAGGTCGTTGGACAGGACCAGGTTGGCGTGGGCCGTGTCGGTGTCCAGCGTCACCACGTCTGCCGGGGACAAAGGGACGTCGGTCGCACCGCCCCGGGGCTCTAAATCGCATCCGCCCGCGCAAAATTTGCCCGTTTCGGCGCCTTTTTACACCTAAACGTCCCCAAAATGGGGCTGGTAGCAAGGCCAAACTGGGACGGGTCATGGGGACAATGATTTGTTGGGAAAGGAAGAAAATGGGGCAAAACCAACAGGTTTTGGGGGGGTTGAGTTGCCAAATCAGTCCCTGGAGCAAAAAGCCTCGATATGGTGAAATATTTACTTCAAAGTGCAAAATATCGACTTAAAATGGTGAAGCGTTGGTTTTAAATAGCAAGACGACCATTTAAAATGGGTGAATATCAGGTTTTAAGTGGTTAAATATCAGTTTTAAGTGGTTAAAGATCAGTCTTAAATGGTTAAATATCGGTTGTGAGTAGTTAAATATCAGTCTTAAGTGGTTAAATATCGGTCTTAAGTGGTTAAATATCGGTTTTAAGTGGTTAAATATCAGTCTTAAATGGTTAAATATCAGTCTTAAATGGTTAAATATCAGTCTTAAGTGGTTAAATTATCGGTTTTAAATGGCTGAATGTCGATTTCAAGTGGTTAAATATTTAAAACCACCTTCCCAGGCCAGGTTTAAGCCAAATTTAGTCCTGCCTTAAGCCAGGTCCAGCTCTAGTGGGAAGTTTGATTCCCCCACACTGGGGAAAAAAGGAGGAAAATGACCCCAAATGACCCCAAATGAACCAAAAATGAGCCCAAAATGGCCAGTTACCTGGATTCTGAGGAAGCAGAAATTTCCTCCACACTGCGAAGGAGAAACGAGAGTTGGTGACGTCCCCAATGTCCCCAGTCGGGAGGGAGCACGGGGACATGGGGGGACGGGCCCGACCACAACCACTCACCCAGTTCCTCGGCTTGTTCGCCTAAAAAACACCAAAAAAACCGTCATTTTGGGGGACGCGACACATCAGGGACACCCCAAGATTTTGGGGGAGCGGGACAAGAGCTTCTTGGTCGCAAGGAAGTTGAGTTTGGACTTGAGAAGCTCCAGCGCCAAATCCCTCCCCATATGGGCTCAATTTGGGGTGGGGGGTGTTGGTTTTTAGGGGGGATTTTGGCTTTTTTGGGGGTTTTTGGGGTGGGAAGGACTCACCCAACTGGCGCGTCTGTATCACTGCAAAGCAAAGGGGAGGAAGAGGAGGGTGAGGAGAACGCGGCTGTGGGTGGTGGCACCTCAAGAGGGTTCAATGGGCCTCCCCCACCTTTTCCCCTCCCCGCTTCGCCCTTTTTAAGTGAAACCCCCTCATTTTGTCCGACCCAAACGTACGTTTTCTCCTGTAGAGATAAGCGCTGAGCCCCGTTAGCGCCAGCGAGAGGACGAGGAACACGCCGAGCGCCGCCATGAAGGGACGAGCGTCGTCGAAGAACGGAGCTGGAAGAGCCAAGAAAAGCGTCGGGAAAAGGGTTTACGAGGAGAAATCCTTAAAAGTAAAGAAAACAACCCGGCCGCGAACCTGAGATGTGCAGCGACGCCTCCTGCTCCTGGCGGAAGCGGCTGTTGCGCACCGTGCAGGACCAGGTTCCCGAGCCGTCGCCGTTCTTGGTGACCACGATGGCGTCTTCGACGGCGAACAGGCCGCTCTGGTCGGGCGAGCGGCGCTGGGACACGGGCGTGAGGTGGCGCCCGCTGGGGTCCCTCCACAGCACCTCGGGCTGGGGGTACCAACCGGCCGACCGGCAGAGCATCCGGATGCCGCCGCCCTCGTAGGACTCCAGGGAGAGGTGAGGGACGGAGCCCACGGCTGCGGAGAGGAGGCGGGATGGGCTGGACCCAACGGCGAAGAGCCAACCCAACCGCTGACCCAACGGCGAAGAGCCAACCCAACTGCCGACCCAACAGCGAAGAGCCAACCCAACCCCTGACCCAACGGCCAAGAGCCAACCCAACCCCTGACCCAACAGCGAAGAGCCAACCCAACCCCTGACCCAACGGCAAAGAGCCAACCCAACCGCCGACCCAACGACCAAGAGCCAACCCAACCTCCGACCCAACGGCAAAGAGCCAACCCAACCGCCAACCCAACAGCCAAGAGCCAACCCAACCCCTGACCCAACGGCCAAGAGCCAACCCAACCGCCGACCCAACGGCCAAGAGCCAACCCGACCCCTGACCCAACGGCCAAGAGCCAACCCGACCCCTGACCCAACGGCCAAGAGCCAACCCAACCGCCGACCCAACGACCAAGAGCCAACCCAACCTCCGACCCAACGGCAAAGAGCCAACCCAACCGCCGACCCAACGGCCAAGAGCCAACCCAACCCCTGACCCAACGGCCAAGAGCCAACCCAACCGCCGACCCAACGAACAAGAGCCAACCCGACCCCTGACCCAACGGCCAAGAGCCAACCCAACCGCCGACCCAACGAACAAGAGCCAACCCGACCCCTGACCCAACGGCCAAGAGCCAACCCAACCGCCGACCCAACGAACAAGAGCCAACCCGACCCCTGACCCAACGGCCAAGAGCCAACCCAACGGCCGACCCAACGGCCAAGAGCCAACCCAACGGCCGACCCAACGGCCAAGAGCCAACCCAACCGCCGACCCAACGGCCAAGAGCCAACCCAACCGCCGACCCAACGGCCAAGAGCCAACCCGACCCCTGACCCAACGGCCAAGAGCCAACCCAACCGCCGACCCAACGAACAAGAGCCAACCCGACCCCTGACCCAACGGCCAAGAGCCAACCCAACGGCCGACCCAACGGCCAAGAGCCAACCCAACGGCCGACCCAACGGCCAAGAGCCAACCCAACCGCCGACCCAACGGCCAAGAGCCAACCCAACCACCAACCCAATGGCGAAGAGCCAATCCAACCACCGACCCAACAGCGAAGAGCCAACCCAACGGCCGACCCAACAGCGAAGAGCCAACCCAACCGCCGACCCAACGGCCAAGAGCCAACCCAACAGCCAACCCCAATGGTCAAGAGTAAACTCAACCGCCGACCCAACGGCCAAGAGCCAACCCAACCGCCGACCCAACAGCGAAGAGCCAACCCAACCGCCGACCCAACAGCGAAGAGCCAACCCAACCGCCGACCCAACAGCCAAGAGCAAACCCAATGGCCAACCCAACGGTGAAGAGCCAACCCAACCGCCGACCCAACGGCCAAGAGCCAACCCAACCGCCGACCCAACGGTGAAGAGCAAACCCAACCGCCGACCCAACGGCCAAGAGCCAACCCAACCCCTGTCCCAACGGCGAAGAGCAAACTCAACAGTCAACCCAACAACAAAGACCAAACTCAAACCGTGACCCAATGGCAAAGACCAAACTCAAACCGTGACCCAACGGTGAAGAACAACTCAACCCCTGACCCAACAATGAAGGCCAAACTCAACTCCCACTCAACAGTAAAGAGCAAACTCAACCCCTGACCCAACAGCAAACTCAGCCCTTGGCCCAACAGTGAAGAGTAAACTCAACAGCCAACCCAACAGCAGAGACCAAACTCAACCCCCAAAACCAATGGCAGAGACCAAACTCAACACCCAACCCCATGGCAAAGGCCAAACTCACCACCCCACACCTCAGCAGGTCCCGGCACCACCAAAACCACCCTGAATTGCGCAGGAACCGGAGGGAATCGGTGTCAAACAACCCCAGATCTCCCCCAAACCAGCCGAAGGTCCCACCCTTGGTTTGGGTGACACTTCTCAGCCCCTTGTCCCCAACATCACAATGACGCCCCTCACCCGGCAAAGCCAAATCGCGGAGCTTCGTCCCCAAAACCCCCCCAGCACACAACAGACGGACATGAGGATGGGACAGGGGGACACACCTGTCACCTCCAGCTCCACGGTGGCCTCTTGGTAGTCGGGTCCGTTCTGCACGGTGCAGACGTACTGACCGTCGTCGGACGGTCTGACGCGGGCGATGCGGAGGTTGATGTCCCCGTCGGCGAGCCCGTCCCGCGCCAGTTCCGTCCTCCCCTCGTAGTCGCGGAGCTGCTCGCCATATTGGTCCTCGCCGGCCCGGTAGTGGTGGACGGTCTCGGCAAACTGGTGGCGGATCCACCGGATCTCCAGGGGGCGAGCGTCGCTTTTTGGGGACAAGTGACACGGGAGGACGACGTCGCTCCCCACGGCGGCCGGGAGGGGGCGGCCCGGCCCCACCACCCTGAACGCGGCTGGAAAGACACATCGTTGTATATCTACATTAATTAATTCACCTTAATTACGCAGACAACGACACGCGGTGACGAAGGTTTTGGGGGGACGCCAAGACTCGGGTCAACGGGTGCGACGTGGAAAGCGCCGAATTGTGATTTGGGGGTGGAAACAACCCCCATGATGGAGTCTGAGTGTGAACCCCAAACGTCACCAAAATGTCCCCAAAAACCTCATTTGAGACGCGTCCCGATGACCCTTTTTGGGAAGAAATGACCCCAAATTTCCCACCTAAAGCTCCTCCGGCGCGACTCGTGACTGTTGGAGATAAATGATACAAGTAATTATATCAATGATGTAAATTGGATCAATTATATGAACGTTATAAATAATATAAACGATATAAACAGATTAATGGTAAAAATAACCAAAGTGAAAGTGAAACTCAGGTGGGGGGGGGGCACGGTTGGGCCCCCCCAGCCCCACATCTGGCCCCTCCCCCGCCCCAGCCCCACATCTGCCCCCCAAGCGCCCCCCCCCATAGGGGTCCCTACCTGATCCCGGCTGGAAGAGACAGAAAATCCCCCAAAAACTGGAGAAAATCCCCCCCAAAATGGGGAAATGCAGCAAAAAACTGGGGAGCTGCATCTGGAGTTGGGGGGGGGGGACAAAGGGGTGAACCCCCCCCCCCGGAACCTCCAAAAATGCCCCAGAAACCTCCAAACACACCCCGAAAAACCTCCAAAAATGCCCCGAAAAACCTCCAAAAATGCCCCAAAACGGCCCCCAAAAGCTGCCGATAGTGGGAAAAAACGCTGTTTAAGGTGGGGGGGACACAAAAGGGGTGTGTCCCCCCCCCCCAATTTGCTTCTAAATTGCCTTAAAAACAGGAAGTTTAACTCAATTTCTGCTCCTCCCTGTTCCGGAAACGCAAAGTCATCCTGGGGCTGAGCCGGGCTTAAAGTTACACCCAGTTTAACTATTTAAGATCAGGTTTCCGGCCGCGTTTGCAGCTTCGCCCCCCCGGAAAAAGGCGAAAAAGGAGAACAATTGAAAAGGAAGGAAAAATAGAAGCAGATTTGGGGGTGATTGGGTAAAATTTGGGGGTTTGGGACATCCCAAACGGCCCCAAATTTGGGGTGCGGGTGGGGGGGGGACACGCACTGGAAACTGAACCCGGAGCGGCAAAACTCCCCCGATATCGCGAAATAGCGGCTTAAAATGGTGAAATAGCCACTTAAAGTGGCTAAAACTGGGTTTAACAGAGCAAAATGTGCGTTTCAAGTGGCGCAATGTCAATTTAAAATTGCTAAATTGGTCGTTAATTGGAAAAGAGGATTAAAAACCGAGTGAAAATGATCTATTATTATATATTTCGCCCCCTCCCAATGACAGAAGGAGCGGTGATTACGGTAATTACAGTAATTACGGTAATTACCACCCGCTGGAAGAAGAACCGAACGCGCTGGAGGTTCTTGTGGTTTATTGGAAGGACCCACTGGGCAACGTGGGGGGGAAACGAGCTGGGCTTAAAGGGGAATTAATTAGTGTTAATTAAGGTCTGTGAGATGGTTGCCCAAGAAGGTTCTTCAATGGTTGCCCAAAAAGCTCCTCAATGGTTGCCCAAGGTCCTTCAATGGTTGCCCAAGGTCCTTCAATGGTTGCCCAAGGTCCTTCAATGGTTGCCCAAGAAGGTCCTTCAATGGTTGCCCAAAAAGCTCCTCAATGGTCACCCAAGGTCCCTCAATGGTCGCCCAAGAAGGTTCTTCAATGGTCGCCCAAGAAGGTCCTTCAATGGTCGCCCAAGAAGGTCCTTCAATGGTCGCCCAAGAAGGTCCTTCAATGGTCGCCCAAGAAGGTCCTTCAATGGTCGCCCAAGAAGGTCCTTCAATGGTCGCCCAAGAAGGTCCTTCAATGGTCGCCCAAGAAGGTCCTTCAATGGTTGCCCAAGAAGGTCCTTCAATGGTTGCCCAAGAAGGTCCTTCAATGGTCGCCCAAGAAGGTCCTTCAATGGTCGCCCAAGAAGGTCCTTCAATGGTCGCCCAAGAAGGTCCTTCAATGGTTGCCCAAGAAGGTTCTTCAATGGTTGCCCAAGAAGGTTCTTCAATGGTCGCCCAAGAAGGTTCTTCAATGGTCGCCCAAGGTCCCTCAATGGTTGCCCAAGAAGGTTCTTCAATGGTCGCCCAAGAAGCTCCTCAATGGTTCCCCACCCAAAATGCTCTAAAACCGACTCAAACAGTTGAAGTTTCCACGTCAACCCCAACTGGAAGACGTCGGGGTCGGGCCGACCTTCTGGTACCTTCCGCTGGGGACACGTGGGACGGTTTGGAACGGTGGAGAACACGGTTCGACGTGGTTTGACGTGGTTTGATGCGGTTCAACGTGGTTTGACGTGGTTTGACGCGGTTCGACGTAGTTCAATGTGGTTCGACATGGTTTGACGTGGTTCAGTGTGGTTCGACATGGTTTGACGTGGTTCAACGTAGTTTGACGCGGTTCAACACGGTTCGACGTGGTTCGACACGGTTCAACGTGGTTTGACACGGTTCAATGTGGTTCAACGTGGTTTGACGCGGTTCAACATGGTTCAATGTGGTTCGACGTGGTTGGACGCGGTTCAACACGGTTCAACATGGTTCGACGCGGTTCGACGTGGTTTGATGCAGTTTAACGCGGTTCAACATGGTTCAACGTGGTTTGATGCAGCTCAACGTGGTTCAACATGGTTTGACGTGGTTCAACGCGGTTCAGCATGGTTCAATGTGGTTCAACGTGGTTTGACGCGGTTCAACGTGGTTCGACGTGGTTTGACGCGGTTCAACACGGTTTGACGCGGTTCAACACGGTTTGACGCGGTTCAACACGGTTTGACGCGGTTCAACACGGTTTGACGCGGTTCAACACGGTTTGACGCGGTTCAACGTGGTTTGACGCGGTTCAACGTGGTTCGACGTGGTTTGACACGGTTCAACATGGTTTGACGTGGTTCAACACGGTTTGACGCGGTTCAACACGGTTTGACGCGGTTCAATGTGGTTCAATGTGGTTTGATGCAGTTCAACATGGTTCAACGCAGTTTGACGTGGTTCAACGTGGTTCAACGCGGTTCGACATGGTTCCATGTGGTTCCACGCGGTTCCGTTTTCCGTCCCGCTGCCCCGAGTTGTTGGAATCCCCACGCAACGCGGCGGCTCCGCCGCTCAAGGCCGAACCAACGAAACGGACCCAAACTCCACCCAAAACCAGGGCCGGAGCCGCTCGCCGGCGAACGCCGCGGGCGGGAACCTGAAGATGGGCGCGTGGTTCTCCGCGTCGAAAAACGCCACCTCCCCCACCTCGTAATTGAGGCAAATCCGGATCTTTTTGGGCACCCGCGGCAGGTCCAGGAGCACGGGGGGGTCGGTCAGCGCCCTGCTCTTGAAGCCCCAGCGCTGCACGGCCCAGACGCCGCCCTCGGGGGTGAAGGCGCCGGGTCCCTTGCGCGGCCGCGACTCTTTGGCGACGCCCACGGCGCAGAACTGGCCGCGGGTCAGGTCCACGGTCCAGGCGTGGCGGCCCGAGGCGAAGCTCTGGCGGCCCAGGACGCAGGGGTCGGCGTCGAAGCGCTCGGGGCCGGCGGGGGGCGCGTCGGCGCCGAACTCCCAGCGCACCGAGCGCAGGTCGCGGGACAGCAGGAGGCGCGGGTGGGCGGTGCCGGCGTCCAGGGTCACGTCGGCTGCGGGGACGGCGGGAGAACGGGGCGGGAAAGGGAAACGGCGGGAAAACGGGGCGGATAAAGGAAACGGCGGGAAAACGGGGCGGATAAAGGAAACGGCGGGAAAACGGGGTGGAAATGGGAAATGGTGGGAAAACGGGGCGGAAAAGGGAAATGGCGAGAAAACGGGGCGGATAAAGGAAACGGTGGGAAAACGGGGCGGATAAAGGAAACGGCGGGAAAACGGGGCGGATAAAGGAAACGGCGGGAAAACGGGGCGGATAAAGGAAACGGCGGGAAAACGGGGCGGATAAAGGAAACGGCGGGAAAACGGGGCGGAAACGGCGGGAAAACGGGGCGGAAACGGCGGGAAAACGGAAATGGTGGGAAAACGGGGCGGATAAAGGAACCGGTGGGAAAACAGGGTGGAAACGGGAAATGGTGGGAAAATGGGGCGGAAAAGGGAAATGGCGAGAAAACGGGGCGGATAAAGGAAACGGCGGGAAAACGGGGCGGATAAAGGAAATGGCGGGAAAACGGGGCGGATAAAGGAAACGGCGGGAAAACGGGGCGGAAACGGCAGGAAAACGGAAATGGTGGGAAAACGGGGCGGATAAAGGAACCGGTGGGAAAACAGGGTGGAAACGGGAAATGGTGGGAAAACGGGGCGGAAAAGGGAAATGGCGGGAAAACGGGGCGGATAAAGGAAACGGCGGGAAAACGGGGCGGATAAAGGAAACGGCGGGAAAACGGGGCGGATAAAGGAAACGGCGGGAAAACGGGGCGGAAACGGCGGGAAAACGGAAATGGTGGGAAAACGGGGCGGATAAAGGAACCGGTGGGAAAACAGGGTGGAAACGGGAAATGGTGGGAAAACGGGGCGGAAAAGGGAAATGGCGAGAAAACGGGGCGGATAAAGGAAACAGCGGGAAAACGGGGCGGGAACGGGAAACGGTGGGAAAAGGGGGTGGAAACGGGAAATGGTGGGAAAACGGGGCGGAAAAGGGAAACGGCAGGAAAACGGGGCGGAAACGGCAGGAAAACGGGGCAGAAAAGGGAAGTGGTGGGAAAATGGGGTGGAAAAGGGAAATGGCGAGAAAACGGGGCAGAAAACAGGGCGGATAAAGGAAACGGTGGGAAAATGGGGTGGAAACAGCGGGAAAACGGGGCAGAAAAGGGAAACGGTGGGAAAATGGGGCGGAAATGGTGCGAAAACGGGGCGGAAATGGGAAATGGCAAGAAAACGGGGTGGATAAAGGAAACGGTGGGAAAATGGGGCAGAAATGGGAAATGGTGGGAAAACGGGGCGGAAACAGCGGGAAAACGGGGTGGAAACGGCGGGAAATAGTGAAGAAATGGGGTGGAAAAGGGAAAGGCGGGAAAACAGGGGAAAAGGGAAACGGTGGGAAAAGGGGGTGGAAATGGCGGGAAATAGTGAAGAAATGAGGTGGAAAAGGGAAACGGCGGGAAAACAGGGAGGAAAAATTAAAGGGAATTTTAGAAAGGCTGAAAAACTAAAATTCCGACCCATTTTAAGCCACTTTTGGGAAACTTTGGGAGATGTATTACAATATTTTGGGGTTTCACAGGGATATTCCGCCCCCGTCACCCACCGAACCAAATCCCTACATTTCTAATTTACTCACCGATTTTTTCTTCCTCTTTCCCTAAAAACGCACAATAGAAAAAGTTCATAAAATGAATACATTAGAAAATGTTAAATTACAAATTCCCTTCAATATTCTAAATATTTTTTCAAGAGAAAGGAAAATAATTCACTTACCAGCTTCTCGATACTTTAATTCCGCTAAAGAAAAGAAAATAAGAGGTAAATATTTATAATTTGATTTTTAAACGTCACCTGCAGCATCTGAAATTCCAGAGAACACAACAACCCCAATTATGAGGGAAAACCCAGCAAAACACAGAACCCCAGAATGTCAGAGAGCGGGAGGGACCTGGAAAGATCCAGAACTGGACACGATGACCCAGGTGCGGCCTCATGGGGCAGAGCAGAGGGGCGGGAGAACCTCCCTGGTCTCCCATCCAAGCACTGACCGGGCCCGACCCTGCTTAGCTTCCCAGATTAGACAATATGGGGCATTCTCAGGGGGCTGCGGCTGCATATATTATATATATATGTATATATATGTTCCCCAAGTGTATCCTGGTAGTATCTGCACTAAACCCTTTATTTAAGGACAGAGCAGAGGGGCAGGAGAACCTCTCTGACCCACTGACCACCCCCTTCTAACCCCCCCAGGTCCCATTGGCCTCCTGGTCTCCCATCCAAGCACCGACCGGGCCCGACCCTGCTTAGCTTCCCACATCAGGTGAGATGGGGCGTGCTCAGGGGGCTGTGGCTGCATATATTTTATATATGTTATAGTTCAAAGCTCTCCATATGTTCCCTGCTAATTCCCATCCCATCATCCTTTTCCCCCTGCGAGATAAACCTTTCCCACGTATCCCCATTCAGTGTCTTGTACAACCAGACGTTATTAACCAACCCAAATCCTCCGCCACCCATAAACCCCCAAATTCACTTCAAAAAGGGAATAAAACCGACTCACCGAGCTCCTCCCGCAACTTCCCTGAAAAAGGAAATAATGACATTTCTTTAATTAAGGTTTTTCTCTAGCGGGGGCGGACACTCGCACACCTCTTAATTCCATTTATTTTTCCTTAATTCCATTTATTTTTCCTTAATTCCATTTCTCTTTTACTTAATCCAATTAATAGACATTTTTAAAGCCAAACCTGATACTCTCACGCCTCTTAATTGAATTATTTTGTACCTAATTAAATTAATTTAGGGATTTTTTTAAGCCAAACCAGCAGCAGCGAAACCACCCCCAGCAAATCAACCCCCACACTCACTAATGACACAATCCTGGTTGCCTAAAAATCAAAGAACAAAGAGAAAAATTAATTAATTGAACCACTTTGCCTCCAATTCTAGATTTTTTGCACACAAAAAAATAGTCAAAATATGGGAATTTCTCCCTTTTTTTTTTTTTGGAGAAGATTCCGCGGAATAAACTCACGAATTTCCAAATCTCGGTCCCCTGTGAAAAGAACAAAATTGCTGTTTTTACCAATTGGGGCCGTTTTTGCACGGATTTCGCGTTCCGAACGTTGAATCCTCCACGTACCCAGCAGCTCGGTCAGGCACCCTTGAATTAAAAAGAACGTTAAAGAGGCATTTTAGGTTGAAAAGGAGCTTTTTAACACCTGCAAAAGCTGGGACAAGCGGGTAAGGACTGGACCAGAGTGCTGGGCAATGGGGCTGCATCGCACCCCCGGGGCCCCAGGGGGCGCTGTTGGGTCTCTAGGGATGGTTTAGATGGGGGGGTTGAGACCATCATGGTGACAACAGGTTGGGAGGGAGGGTCGAACTGCTGGATGGACCGCGTTGGAAAAGACCTCGGAGATCAAGCCCAAGCCTTGGTCCAACTCCAGCCCGTTGACGGATCGTGGCACTAAGCGCCACGGTCAAGCTCCAGTTGGTGGCCCAATCCACCACCTCCCTGGGCAGCCATTCCAGCCACTTCCCTTGTCCTTCCGCAGCTCCAGATCCTTCTACGTGGATGGACTGGGAGAACGGGCCGTTCCAATGGGACGAAGCTCAACAAGGCCAAGCGCGGGTCCAGCTCTTTGGCCACCACACCCCCCTGCAGGGTGGGCACCGAGTGGCCAAAAGGGACCTGGGGGGGCTCAACATGAGCCAACAGTGCGGCCAAGACGGCCAATGGGATCCTGGCCTGGATCAAAACGGCGTAGTCGGCAGGACAAGGGACGCGATGGGCGTTGGACCAGGGGTTGGGCTGGATGATCAACGAGGGCTCTTCCAACCCTGTCCACGCTGTGATTCTACATATTCTACAAGTGAGAATTATACATTTGCAATATGGAAACAACAGCCGTCAACCCGAACCCTAAATCCGTCCTTTTTCCCCCATTCCCGTAAATGGATTTGAAGGGAATTTCTGTGGGGAAAACCCATTTTTATTCTATTGGAATTTCAAAGAATTTTGTAAACATTTAAAACTTAAAAAAAAAAAAAATCAAATTACGGCATAATATATAACTTACTTATATAACTTACATAATACATAACTTACTTATTTCCGCTTCGTTTTCCCCTAAAATAAAACCAAAAAAATGGCATAAATGACAAGAAATCGCTTTTGCCTTTCCATATTCTTAATTATCAGCGCAGTTTTTTGGGCCTTTTAAATGACTTTATTCTATTTATTGCGCTGTTTATTGCTTAAAATACGGATTTAGCCTCGACTAAATTCATATTTATGGGTGGAGAACGCGCTCGGGCGCCCCCAAAAATCCACATGTGACGCAATTGGGGTTTTGAGGGAGGAAGGAAAACGCTGTATCAGCGAAAAAATAAAGGAAATATGGGGTTTAATTGGTTATTTTCTGCTTGGGAGGTGATTTTATGCTTAATTCTATTTATTCCCCCCCTCGTGGTTATTTCCAGGTTCATGTTGCTCATGAGCTCATCTATAAATATAGAAAACAGCGAACGCGGCCGCGCGGGGGAACTTACAGATTTTCTCGTCCCGTTCCGCTAGAAATAATCAGAAATTAACAATTAATTAGCGTGTAATTGAGCTGCACAAGTGCCAAAGCCAAACTCCGCGCGGGGTTTAATTTAGAGCTGGTTTTCTATGTGGAAGTTGTATTTCGGGGAGTATTTATTGAAAACATCCCAGTTTCGCATGGCAAAAGTTGATTAAAACACAAACGAGGCCTTAAAAATTTTGGATCCGCGGAGAAAAGCGCCAAAAAAGGTCAATTTTGAGCAAAAGAGGGAAATTTCTCACCGAGTTCTGCCGCGTGTCGACCTTGAAATTGAGGAAATAAAGCGGAAAACAGGGATTTTGTGATGTTCCTTTTTGCCGATGACACAATAAACGTTGAGATCTTAGCGGTTAAAAAGGCGCTTACGGAGTTTCCTGTTGCACTCGCCTAAGAATTAAGGGGAATAAATGATGATTCCGGGCTTATCGTTCCCATCTACAAATTGAGATTAATGGGGAAAATCACTCACCGACGTCCGCGGTGAGTTCGCCTGAAAAATAGAATGAAAGGGTTAATTTTAATGGGGGTTTTTAAGCTTTCCTGCAGGTAGATGGTAATAGAGGTGTCTCAGGAGTGGAGGGAAGAAGGACCTGGGGAACTATAGACCGGTCGGCCTTATCTCCATCCCTGGGAAAGTGATGGAACGGCTTCTCCTTGGTGCCATCTCAAGGTATATAAAGTATAAGAGGGTCATGAGGGGTGGTCAGTGTGGCGTCACCAAGGGGAAGTCGTGCTTGCCCAACCTCATTGACTTCTCCGAGGACATGAGGTGGATGGATGACGGCAGAGCGGTGGGCATGGTCTACCTGGACTGGAGTGAGGCATTGACAGTGTGGTCAATGGGCAGAGTCCAGCTGAGGCCTGGAGCCAGTGCAGTGCCCCAGGGGCCGTGCTGGGTGACTGTGGAGTCTTGAATCTGGGCAGGAACAACCCCGGGGTCCAGTGTGAGTTGGGAAGGGGCTGGTGCAGCGGTGAGAAGGGACCTGGGGGGCCTGGGGACAGCAGGGGGACCATGAGCCAGCACTGGGACCTTGTGGCCAGGAAGCCAATGGGACCTGGGGGGTTAGAAGGGGGTGGTCAGTGGGTCAGAGAGGTTCTCCTGCCCCTCTGCTCTGCCCGTGAATAAAGGGTTTAGTGCAGATACTACCAGGATATGCTTGGGGACCCTACATATATAACATATGCAGCCACAGCCCCCTGGGATTGCCCCATCTCATGTGATGTGGGAAGCTAAGCAGGGTCGGGCCCGCTCAGCGCTTGGATGGGAGACCAGCTGGGAAGGGGGTGCTCAGTGGGTCAGAGAGGTTCTGCCCCTCTGCTCTGCCATCGAAAAAAGGGGCAGGATATACTTGGGGAACATACATATACATACATATATATATATACATGTATATATAATATGCAGCCAAGCACCTTGAGCACGCCCCATCTCATGTGATGTGGGAAGCTCAGCAGGGTCGGGCCCGGTCAGCACTTGGATGGGAGACCAGCTGGGTCCAGGCAGGTTCTCCTGCCCCTCTGCTCTGCCCTCGAATAAAGGGTTTAGTTCACATACTATCAGGATAGACTTGGGGAACATATACATATACACATATACAATATATGCAGAGGTTCTCCTGCCTTCCTGTGACTAGCTGGTGATTTTTGAGGCGATTCCCTCCCAAATTCAACCGGAAATTTCGGCAGGAAAACAGCAAACCTACCGATTTTTGTGTTCTGCTGCCCTGAAAAAAAAAGGGAAAAACATCAATATAATAATTTAAAAAAAATAACAAACACCACAACAAAGAGGGAAATGGACTCACCAAGCTCCAGCGTAAATATCCCTTAAACCAGAAAATAACACGAATTCCCGTTAATTTCCGGAACGCGACTCGAACCGTCACGAGGTGGGGAGGGAAAATGTCACTTACTGATGGTTGCGTCACGTTTTGCTAAAAAAACCCACAAAACAATCAGTTTTCAGCACCCCCGGCCGCTCTTTGCCCCCCATAATATAGGAAATAAAACGATTTACCGAGTTCCCCGGTGAGTTTCCCTGAAGAGAGAGAAATACAAGATTTGGTTAAATTTATTCGTACCTTTCTCTCTGTGTAAATAATTTTCTGGTTTAAGTTTATGGAACGAGAAAAGTGCAGGAAATGCAGGAAAATGAGGTTTTGGGGGAAGATGGTTCAGCCTTTACCCCTAAATTTTAGGCCTCAGGAGGAAAACGTCACTTACGAAGCCTCACGTCTCGCTCCCCTGGATGAAAAGGAAAGAAAAAGTATTAAATCCAGCATTTTGGGGTTATTTGGGTTGGTTTTCTGAATCGGGAATTGCCCTTTTTGTGGTTTTGACGCCAAAACTCCAAAGCGAAATGCATGAGGCCTAGTGAGGCCTGGCCAAGCACCTCCATAAAATTACACAGAAATGGAATTAAAACGGGAGGTTCTGTACAAAATTCCAACTTACCCAGCAGCGCGGTGAGTCTGCCTGGGAAATAAGAAAGGGAAAGGATTAATTAGACCAATTGACGTGACAGGAGTTGAGCCCAGGAGAAAGGTTTTGAAGCCTGAACCTGTTTTTTTGTGTCAAGAGGCTTCAGAGAACCCCAGAATGTCAGAGAGCGGGAGGGACCTGGAAAGATCCAGAACTGGACACGATGACCCAGGTGCGGCCTCATGGGGCAGAGCAGAGGGGCGGGAGAACCTCCCTGGTCTCCCATCCAAGCGCTGACCGGGCCCGACCCTGCTTAGCTTCCCACATCACATGAGATGGGGCGTTCTCTGGGTGGTGTGGCTGCATATACTATATACATATCTATATATGTACATATGAGTTCCCCAAGTATGTCCTGACAGTATCTGAACTAAACCCTTTATCCAAGGGCAGAGCAGAAGGGCAGCAGAACCTCTCTGACCCAGCTGGTCTCCCATCCAAGCACTGACCGGGCCCGACCCTGCTTAGCTTCCCACATCACATGAGATGGGGCGTTCTCAGGGTGCTATGGCTGCATATACTATATACATATATGTACATATGAGTTCCCCAAATATATCCTGATAGTATCTGAACTAATCCCTTTATTTACGGGCAGAGCAGAGGGGCAGAACCTCTCTGACCCACTGACCCCCCCCTTCCCAGCTGGTCTCCCATCCAAGCACTGAGCGGGGCCGACCCTGCTTAGCTTCCCACATCACATGAGATGGGGCGTTCTCAGGGGGCTGTGGCTGCATATATTATATATATATATGTATATATATGTTCCCCAAGTGTATCCTGACAGTATCTGCACTAAACCCTTTATTCACGGGCAGAGCAGAGGGGCAGCAGAACCTCTCTGACCTACTGACCACCCCCTTCTAACCCCCCCAGGTCCCATTGGCCTCCTGGTCTCCCATCCAAGTGCTGAGCGGGGCCGACCCTGCTTAGCTTCCCACATCACATGAGATGGGGCGTGCTCAGGGGGCTGTGGCTGCATATATTATATATATATATATGCATATATATGTTCCCCAAGTGTATCCTGACAGTATCTGCACTAAACCCTTTATTCAAGGGCAGAGCAGAGGGGCAGCAGAACCTCTCTGACCTACTGACCACCCCCTTCTAACCCCCCAGGTCCCACTGGCTTCCTGGTCTCCCATCCAAGCGCTGACCGGGGCCGACCCTGCTTAGCTTCCCACATCAGGCATTCTCAGGGTGCTATGGCTGGGTATATATATATATATATCTATATATATATATATATATAAGGTCTCCCATCCAAGCACTGACCGGTCCCGACCCTGCTTAGCTTCCCACATCAGGCATTCTCAGGGTGCTATGGCTGGGTATATATATATATACATATATATATATATATAAGGTCTCCCATCCAAGCACTGACCGGTCCCGACCCTGCTTAGCGCAGACAAAGACTTACGGATTTCTGCTGCGAGTTTGGCTGCAAAAAGGAAAAAAACCAACATTTCTGTGAATTTGGGGGCATTTCTCTGCAGGAAATGCAAAGACTTGGGGAAAAAACGTTCTAATTTGCCATTTTTCACTGACAAAGGTTCCTCCGCCCCCAAATAGGGTGGTTTTTACCCCCAAAATACAAGGAAAAAGCGACACTTACTGATTTTTCTGTCACGTTCCTCTGGGAAAAAAAGGAAGGAAAAAAAGGCAGAAAAAATGATTATTAAATGTGAAAATATTGCGGTTACCCCCCGAACAAGCGGAATCGCACTTACTGATTTTTGCGTCGCATTCGCCTGGAAGTGGATTAAAAAGGAAAAATAATCAATGAACGCAAAGCAAATCTGATGGAAATAAAATATCTTACCCGGCTCTGCCGTGATTTGCCTTAAATCAAAGCAAATAAATTAATATGGGCTTTAAATCGAATACACAACCCGGGGTAAAATCACGTTTTGATTGCATGAGGTTGATGAGAAGGGATTAAAAAATTAAAACGTTACAAAATTAAACGTAGAGCATTGACTCAAGGGGGAGGTGGTTGTAGGGAGAGACCATCAGCCCAATGGGGGGGTCCTAGGGGAGACCATTGTGAATGGAGGGGGTGTTTGGGGGAGACCATCAGCCCAATGGGGGGGTCTTGGGAGACCACTGGGAAGGTGAAGGGGGTGTTTGGGGGAGACCATTGTGAATGGAGGGGGTGTTTGGGGGAGACCCCAAATCCACACTCACCATGTTCAGTGTCGTTTTCTTCTAAAGTGAATAAAAATATATAAAGAACGTGTGTATTTGGAGATTGAGAAATTAATAATAAAGAAAAGAGAAAAATATAGTTATAAAAATATAAACTGCAATAATACATGAATAAATGCATCGGAAATCAAGTAATAAATTGATGTAAAATATGAATAAATGTGTGAAAGTAAATAGGAAATAAATCTATACAAGACATTAACAAATGGAAATTTCGGGAGGGCTAAGGAAAGTGAATAACTCACCAAATTCTTCCGTTAATTTCCCTTAAAATAACAAAATAAAGATGAATTCAAGGCTTCACCCCCGAGTTTTGACCGGAGGAAAAAGGGGAAAACCAGCAAAAACCAGGAACTTACTGATTTTTGCGTCTCGTTGTTCTACAAAGAAACAGAAAATTCAGCTCTAAATGAGTATTTTGGGTTTTTTTTCTAATTTGTGCGATAGGAATTGGGTTATAATTTGTATTTATGTTTCTTTATTGGCATGAGGAGATGTAGAATAATGAGATTTATTTCGATGGGAAAAGGAACAAAAATCACCTACCGTGGTCCGCGCTCCTTTTCCCTTCAAAAAAAGACGAAATAAAGGTAAAAACATTAAATAAAGGTTAAAAAACATAGCAAAAAAGAGACTAAATGCCCTCAAATGGGGCGAAATTGGGTTATTTGGGTGTGGCGTTAATAAATGTGTTGATACGTACCCGGCTCCATCATCACCGGGAGCTTCTTGGACCTGTTGGGATGAGCAGAAACAGTTAAAAACGCCCCATTTTTCCTCCTAAATCGCTTAAATCAGACAAGAAAATCACTATAATTGAATTTTCCGGTGTGTTTTTCACACTAAACCCCCCCGGGAATAAACCCTAATTACCCTTTCCCCCCCCCCCCCCGTAGTAATTAAAAATAAGACTCACCGAGCGTCGCGGTTGAGTGTTAACGAATCCAAATTGGATTTAAATACATGTTTTTTGCGTTCACAGCGCCAGAAATGGTTGTTTTGAGGTGGGGGTTGGTCCGTGCTGCAGATTTTTGGCGGATCATGAGGAAAATGTTACACAGAGTCGCTTTATTTTAATTAATTTGGGGGCGGAGGCGACAGCTGCGCCGGGAGGGATGAACCAACATCTAATTTTAGCCGGTTCAAATGCCGAGGAGCAGGACCCTGATATAGATACAACCCGAATAGGATCCTGAGAGGAAAAATAGAAGAAGAACGATTAAAAATAATCATATTTTCAAGCAGAAATCAGCGCAGCTCCTAAATTACTCGTGGTGTTAATTAGCGAAGGCGACGCGGCCCGAGAAGACGAAGCGTTTTCAACCTTTGGTGCTTGTGGGTGTTCATTTGACGCCCTTAGGAAGGGCTGGGGGGGGGGGGAGGATTTAAGATGTGGAAATTAATTAGCAAAAGTCTCATTAGCGGCCGTGTCTTCGTTAGTGGCCAAATTATCTCCCCTGAGGGCCTGGTCGTGCCTGTGGGGTCGGGGTGGATTTCTGGGCGATTTTCTTATGAAAACCTGGGTTTTAAAGCTTAAAATCGGTTTATTTGCTTAAATCCTGTCCCCCACAGCCCCCCCATCCCACCACCAGCCCCCCAAATCCCCCACAGGGCCCCAAATTCTTCCCTCGTCCCCTACAGGCCGCTGTCCCGCCGCCATGTTGCCCTCCCCAGGCTCTCCATATCCCCCACGTAGCCCCGTCCCCCAGGGCCTCCAAAACGCGACCTGTCCCCGAGAGTCCCTCCCTGTCCCTCAGAATCCCCCCTATCCCACAACCAGCCCCAAAAATTCTCCCGCCATTACCAAAACTCACCCCTACGCCTCTTTCCGTACAGCGCCCTGCGCGCCGCCATGTTGCCCCGCGCGCCGCCACGCTGCCGTACAGCTGCAAGGCTACTTCCGCTTCCGCCGGACGCCACCTCTTTCTTTTCCTGTCCCCGCGTTGGCGGAGAGTAGTGGCGCCCGGACGGGACCGGGCCGGGGCCTCCGTTGAATCCGCCGCCATCGGCCCTTCATCGCCGCCGCCATGACGGAGCAGATGACCCTGCGGGGGACCCTGAAGGGCCACAATGGCTGGGTGACCCAGATCGCCACCACCCCGCAGTTCCCGGACATGATTCTCTCCGCCTCGAGGGGTGAGGGGTGGGGGGGGTGGGGGCGACCATCGGAAGGGGAGGGGGGGCTGATTGGGAGAGACCATCGGAAGGAGAGGGGGGGCTGATTGGGAGAGACCATCAGCCTTTGGGGGGGGGTGGTGTGTCTTAGGGGGAGACCATCAGCCCAATGTGGGGGGCTTAGGGGGAGACCACTGTAAATGGAGGGGGTGTTTGGAGGAGACCATCAGCCCAGGGCAGGGGGAGACCATGGGGAAGGTGAAGGGGGTGTTTGGGGAAGACTCTTGGTCACAGTGGAGTCCCTCAAGGGTCGGTACTGGGACCAGTATTATCCAGTGTATTCATCAATGAGTTGGATGAGGGAATAGAGTGACTGTCAGTGGGTTTGCTGGTGACACTGGGAGCTGTGCTGCCACCAGAGACTTGCACAGGCTGGAGAGGAGAATTCAATGCAGTAGAACAAGTGTGGAGTGCTGTATGTGGGCAGAACAGCCGCAGGGTCCAGTGTGAGTTGGGAAGGGGCTGGTGCAGCGGTGAGAAGGGACCTGGGGGGCCTGGGGACAGCAGGGGGACCATGGGACAGCACTGGGACCTTGTGGCCAGGAAGCCAATGGGACCTGGGGGGTTAGAAGGGGGTGGTCAGTGGGTCAGAGAGGTTCTGCTGCCCCTCTGCTCTGCCTTTGAACAAAGGGTTTAGTGCAGATACTATCAGGATAGACTTGGGGAACTTATATATATAATATATGCAGCCACAGCCCCCTGAGAACACCCAGTCTCATGTGATGTGGGAAGCTAAGCAGGGTCGGGCCCGCTCAGCGCTTGGATGGGAGACCAGGAGGCCAATGGGACCTGGGGGGGTTAGAAGGGGGTGGTCGGTAGGTCAGAGAGGTTCTGCTGCCCCTCTGCTCTGTCCTTAAATAAAGGGTTTAGTTCAGATACTGTCAGGATACACTTGGGGAACATATATATACAAATATATATATAATATATGCAGTCACCGCCCCTTGAGCACGCCCCATCTCGTGTGATGTGGGAAGCTAAGCAGGGTCGGGCCCGGTCGGTGCTTGGATGGGAGACCAGCTGGGAGCAGCATGTGCTGTGGGCTGGGCCAGCACTGGCCCTTGTGGCCAAGAAGCCAATGGGACCTGGGGGGGATTAGAAGGTTCTAGAAGGACAAGGAACTGTTGAGAGAGTCCAGCGCAGGGCAATGAAGATGATGGAGGGAGTGGAGCATCTCCCGTGTGAGGAGAGGAATGAAGAGCTGGGGCTCTGGGGCTTGGAGGAGACTGAGGGGTGACATTAATGGGGATCAATAGGATCCTAGGAGGAGACCATTGTGAGTGGAGGCGGTGTTTGGGGGAGACCATTGGCCCAAGGTGGGGGGGGATGTTTTTAGGGGGAGACCATCAGAAGGGGGGGAGATATTTGGGGGAGATCATTGACCTGGGGTGGGGGGGATAAGTGTCAGACCAGACTATTGGGAGGGGGATGTTAATGGGGAGACCATTGTAAGGGACGGGGGGGGGTTGGGGGAGACCATTAAGGATTAGGGGGGGGAAGGGGAGACCACACCCTTCATTCCCCATCTCCCCCCAGACAAAACCATCATCATGTGGAAGCTGACGCGGGACGAGACCAACTACGGGATCCCGCAGCGCGCCCTGCGCGGCCACTCGCACTTCGTTAGCGACGTCGTTATCTCCTCGGACGGGCAATTCGCCCTCTCGGGCTCCTGGGACGGGACTTTGCGCCTTTGGGACCTCACCACGTGAGTCACCGACGGGCTTTTGGGTCCAAAAAGCGAAACCGAGGCGATTTCGTACGTCCAGAAATGGATTTTGACGTCCCGGGATGAGCGGAAACGGTGTTAAAAACATGTTTTTCCCCCGGAATCGCTTAAACCGCACAAGGGAATAATTATAATTTAAATTATAATTATAACTTTTTGGGTGGTTTTTGTCCCACCGCCATCCCGAGCGCAGAAAAAGCCGAATACTCCCCCAAATTACCTCCTTTTCTCCCAATGATTAAACATGACACAAAAACCTGACGATCCCTTGGGATCTGACGAGCACGTCCTGCAATTATGACGGGAGAGACACACAATGGGGGCGTTAAACTCATTTTTGGCTCATTTTGGGGCTCCGGGGGTTGAGATTTGTGCAAACGGCGCCACGTCGCCTCATTTTTAACATATTGAAGCCAAACGCAACCGGTGTTTTCGTAACCCGCTCGGTGTGGTTTTTTCACCCAATATATGAATTTTTTGCCCGTTTTTGGCGCGATTCGGTGCGAAATTTGGCGTTTCCACCCCCCGCAGCGGCACAACCACCCGGCGCTTCGTTGGCCACACCAAGGACGTGCTGAGCGTGGCCTTTTCCTCCGACAACCGTCAAATCGTCTCGGGTTCCCGCGATAAAACCATCAAGCTCTGGAACACTCTGGGCGTCTGCAAATACACGGTGCAGGTGGGACTTGAAACACCCCACCCCCGGGGTGGATTTTGGGGAGAAAACGGGTGGTTTTGGGCCCGGGAAGCGCCGCTCGGTGTTTGCTCAGCGCGGTTTTGTGTGTTTCAGGATGAGAGTCACTCGGAATGGGTGTCGTGCGTGCGCTTCTCGCCCAACAGCAGCAACCCCATCATTGTGTCCTGCGGATGGGACAAGCTCGTTAAGGTGAGATCAATCAAAACCTGCTTTCCCCCCCCAAAAAATCTGAAGATTTAGGGTTTGGTAGTGACGTTTAACCCACTTTTATCCTCCCCATGTGGTTTTCTTTCCCTTATATCCCCTTTTTATGGTACGGTTGTGATGTTTAATCCCCTTTTTCCCGCCACATTGTGGGGGTTTTTCCCGCCAAGTTATGGGGGTTTTTCCCGCCAAGTTGTGGGGGTTTTTCCCGCCAAGTTGTGGGGGTTTTTCCCGCCAAATTGTGGGGTTTTTTTCCCCCAGATTGTTGGGTTTTTCCCACCAAATTGTGGGAGTTTTTCCCGCCAAATTGTTGTTTTTTTCCCGCCAAATTGTTGGTTTTTTTCCGCCAAAGTGTGGGTTTTTTCCCGCCAAAGTGTGGGTTTTTTCCCGCCAAAGTGTGGGTTTTTTCCCCGCCAAATTGTGGGGTTTTTTCCCGCCAAATTGTGGGGTTTTTCCTTCCAAATTTGTGGGAGTTTTTCCCCCCCAAATTGTTGGGTTTTTCCCCCCCAAATTGTTGGGTTTTCCCCCCCAAAATTGTTGGGTTTTTACACCCCAAAATTGTTGGGTTTTTTCCGCCCAAACCCCCAGATTTAGGACAATTAGTTGCATTTAACCCCCTTTTTTTCTCCCCATGTGTTTTTGTCCCCCCCCAAATCTCACCATTTAGGGTCCATTAGTGACATTAAAACCCCCTTTTCCCCACAAATCTCACCATTTAGGGTCCGTTAATGATGTTTAACCCCTTTTTCCCCCCCAAATCTCACCATTTAGGGTCCGTTAATGATGTTTAACCCCTTTTTTCCCCCCAAATCTCACCATTTAGGGTCCATTAATGATGTTTAACCCCTTTTTCCCCCCCAAATCTCACCATTTAGGGTCCGTTAATGATGTTTAACCCCTTTTTCCCCCCAAATCTCACCATTTAGGGTCCGTTAATGATGTCTAACCCCTTTTTCCCCCCCAAATCTCACCATTTAGGGTCCGTTAATGATGTTTAACCCCCTATTCCCCCCCAAATCTCACCATTTAGGGTCCGTTAATGATGTTTAACCCCTATTCCCCCCAAATCTCACCATTTAGGGTCCGTTAATGATGTCTAACCCCCTATTCCCCCCCAAATCTCACCATTTAGGGTCCCTTAATGATGTTTAACCCCCTATTCCCCCCCAAATCTCACCATTTAGGGTCCGTTAATGATGTTTAACCCCTATTCCCCCCCAAATCTCACCATTTAGGGTCCCTTAATGATGTTTTAACCCCCTATTCCCCCCCAAATCTCACCATTTAGGGTCCGTTAATGATGTCTAACCCCCTATTCCCCCCCAAATCTCACCATTTAGGGTCCCTTAATGATGTTTAACCCCCTATTCCCCCCCAAATCTCACCATTTAGGGTCCGTTAATGATGTTTAACCCCTTTTTCCCCCCAAATCTCACCATTTAGGGTCCGTTAATGATGTTTTAACCCCTTTTTCCCCCCAAATCTCACCATTTAGGGTCCGTTAATGATGTTTTAACCCCTTTTTCCCCCCCAAATCTCACCATTTAGGGTCCGTTAATGATGTTTAACCCCTTTTTCCCCCCAAATCTCACCATTTAGGGTCCGTTAATGATGTTTTAACCCCTTTTTCCCCCCCAAATCTCACCATTTAGGGTCCGTTAATGATGTTTAACCCCTTTTTCCCCCCCAAATCTCACCATTTAGGGTCCGTTAATGATGTTTAACCCTTTTTTCCCCCCAAATCTCACCATTTAGGGTCCGTTAATGATGTTTAACCCTTTTTTCCC
>NW_028115189.1:0-62165 GCF_964273445.1 Streptopelia decaocto
TTGAAAATTCTAGAGAGAATTTTAAAAGCTTCAACAGAATTTCAACAATTTTGAGAGGGATTTGAAAAGTTTCAATGGGAATGGGAAGAATTGGGACAAAAATTGGAAAATTTTTCAGGGACTTTGAAAAATTTCAACTGAATTTTAGCCATTTTTTGACGTGAAATTGTAAACATGTGGCCATGGATTTTGAAAATTCTAGAGAGAATTTTAAAAGCTTCAACAGAATTTCAACAATTTTGAGAGGGATTTGAAAAGTTTCAATGGGAATGGGAAGAATTGGGACAAAAATTGGAAAATTTTTCAGGGACTTTGAAAAAATTTCAACTGGAATTTTAGCCATTTTTTGACGTGAAATTGTAAACATGTGGCCATGGATTTTGAAAATTCTAGAGAGAATTTTAAAAGCTTCAACAGAATTTCAACAATTTTGAGAGGGATTTGAAAAGTTTCAATGGGAATGGGAAGAATTGGGACAAAAATTGGAAAATTTTTCAGGGACTTTGAAAAAATTTCAACTGGAATTTTAGCAATTTTTTGACGTGAAATTGTAAACATGTGGACATGGATTTTGAAAATTCTAGAGAGAATTTTAAAAGCTTCAACAGAATTTCAACAATTTTGAGAGGGATTTGAAAAGTTTCAATGGGAAAGGGAAGAATTGGGACAAAAATTGGAAAATTTTTAAGGGACTTTGAAAAATTTCAACTGGAATTTTAGCAATTTTTTGACGTGAAATTGTAAACATGAGGACATGGATTTTTAAAATTCTAGAGAGAATTTTAAAAGCTTTAACAGAATTTCAACACTTTTGAGAGGGATTTGAAAAGTTTCAATGGGAATGGGAAGAATCGGGACAAAAATTGGAAAATTTTTAAGGGACTTTGAAAAAATTTCAACTGGAATTTTAGCCATTTTTTTACGTGAAATTGTGAACATGTTGAAGTGGATTTTGAAAATTCTAGAGAGAATTTTAAAAGCTTCAACAGAATTTCAACAATTTTGAGAGGGATTTGAAAAGTTTCAATGGGAATGGGAAGAATTGGGACAAAAATTGGAAAATTTTTAAGGGACTTTGAAAAAATTTCAACTGGAATTTTAGCCATTTTTTGACGAGAAATTGTAAACATGTGGACATGGATTTTGAAAATTCTAGAGAGAATTTTAAAAGCTTCAACAGAATTTCAACACTTTTGAGAGGGATTTGAAAAGTTTCAATGGGAATGGGAAGAATCGGGACAAAAATTGGAAAATTTTTAAGGGACTTTGAAAAAATTTCAACTGGAATTTTAGCCATTTTTTTATGTGAAATTGTAAACATGTGGCCATGGATTTTGAAAATTCTAGAGAGAATTTTAAAAGCTTCAACAGAATTTCAACAATTTTGAGAGGGATTTGAAAAGTTTCAATGGGAATGGGAAGAATTGGGACAAAAATTGGAAAATTTTTCAGGGACTTTGAAAAAATTTCAACTGGAATTTTAGCCATTTTTTGACGTGAAATTGTAAACATGTGGCCATGGATTTTGAAAATTCTAGAGAGAATTTTAAAAGCTTCAACAGAATTTCAACAATTTTGAGAGGGATTTGAAAAGTTTCAATGGGAATGGGAAGAATTGGGACAAAAATTGGAAAATTTTTCAGGGACTTTGAAAAAATTTCAACTGGAATTTTAGCAATTTTTTGACGTGAAATTGTAAACATGTGGACATGGATTTTGAAAATTCTAGAGAGAATTTTAAAAGCTTCAACAGAATTTCAACAATTTTGAGAGGGATTTGAAAAGTTTCAATGGGAATGGGAAGAATTGGGACAAAAATTGGAAAATTTTTAAGGGACTTTGAAAAAATTTCAACTGGAATTTTAGCCATTTTTTGACGAGAAATTGTAAACATGTGGACATGGATTTTGAAAATTCTAGAGAGAATTTTAAAAGCTTCAACAGAATTTCAACACTTTTGAGAGGGATTTGAAAAGTTTCAATGGGAATGGGAAGAATCGGGACAAAAATTGGAAAATTTTTAAGGGACTTTGAAAAAATTTCAACTGGAATTTTAGCCATTTTTTGACGTGAAATTGTAAACATGTGGCCATGGATTTTGAAAATTCTAGAGAGAATTTTAAAAGCTTCAACAGAATTTCAACAATTTTGAGAGGGATTGAAAAGTTTCAATGGGAATGGGAAGAATTGGGACAAAAATTGGAAAATTTTTCAGGGACTTTGAAAAAATTTCAACTGGAATTTTAGCCATTTTTTGACGTGAAATTGTAAACATGTGGCCATGGATTTTGAAAATTCTAGAGAGAATTTTAAAAGCTTCAACAGAATTTCAACAATTTTGAGAGGGATTTGAAAAGTTTCAATGGGAATGGGAAGAATTGGGACAAAAATTGGAAAATTTTTAAGGGACTTTGAAAAAATTTCAACTGGAATTTTAGCCATTTTTTGATGTGAAATTGTAAACATGTGGACATGGATTTTGAAAATTCTAGAGAGAATTTTAAAAGCTTCAACAGAATTTCAACAGTTTTGAGAGGGATTTGAAAAAGTTTCAATGGGAATGGGAAGAATTGGGACAAAAATTGGAAAATTTTTAAGGGACTTTGAAAAAATTTCAACTGGAATTTTAGCCATTTTTTGACGAGAAATTGTAAACATGTGGACATGGATTTTGAAAATTCTAGAGAGAATTTTAAAAGCTTCAACAGAATTTCAACACTTTTGAGAGGGATTTGAAAAGTTTCAATGGGAATGGGAAGAATCGGGACAAAATTGGAAAATTTTTAAGGGACTTTGAAAAAATTTCAACTGGAATTTTAGCCATTTTTTGACGTGAAAATTGTAAACATGTGGCCATGGATTTTGAAAATTCTAGAGAGAATTTTAAAAGCTTCAACAGAATTTCAACAATTTTGAGAGGGATTTGAAAAGTTTCAATGGGAATGGGAAGAATTGGGACAAAAATTGGAAAATTTTTCAGGGACTTTGAAAAAATTTCAACTGGAATTTTAGCCATTTTTTGACGTGAAATTGTAAACATGTGGCCATGGATTTTGAAAATTCTAGAGAGAATTTTAAAAGCTTCAACAGAATTTCAACAATTTTGAGAGGGATTTGAAAAGTTTCAATGGGAATGGGAAGAATTGGGACAAAAATTGGAAAATTTTTCAGGGACTTTGAAAAAATTTCAACTGGAATTTTAGCCATTTTTTGACGTGAAATTGTAAACATGTGGCCATGGATTTTGAAAATTCTAGAGAGAATTTTAAAAGCTTCAACAGAATTTCAACAATTTTGAGAGGGATTTGAAAAGTTTCAATGGGAATGGGAAGAATTGGGACAAAAATTGGAAAATTTTTCAGGGACTTTGAAAAAATTTCAACTGGAATTTTAGCAATTTTTTGACGTGAAATTGTAAACATGTGGACATGGATTTTGAAAATTCTAGAGAGAATTTTAAAAGCTTCAACAGAATTTCAACAATTTTGAGAGGGATTTGAAAAGTTTCAATGGGAAAGGGAAGAATTGGGACAAAAATTGGAAAATTTTTAAGGGACTTTGAAAAAATTTCAACTGGAATTTTAGCAATTTTTTGACGTGAAATTGTAAACATGAGGACATGGATTTTTAAAATTCTAGAGAGAATTTTAAAAGCTTTAACAGAATTTCAACACTTTTGAGAGGGATTTGAAAAGTTTCAATGGAATGGGAAGAATCGGGACAAAAATTGGAAAATTTTTAAGGGACTTTGAAAAAATTTCAACTGGAATTTTAGCCATTTTTTTACGTGAAATTGTGAACATGTTGAAGTGGATTTTGAAAATTCTAGAGAGAATTTTAAAAGCTTCAACAGAATTTCAACAATTTTGAGAGGGATTTGAAAAGTTTCAATGGGAATGGGAAGAATTGGGACAAAAATTGGAAAATTTTTAAGGGACTTTGAAAAAATTTCAACTGGAATTTTAGCCATTTTTTGACGAGAAATTGTAAACATGTGGACATGGATTTTGAAAATTCTAGAGAGAATTTTAAAAGCTTCAACAGAATTTCAACACTTTTGAGAGGGATTTGAAAAGTTTCAATGGGAATGGGAAGAATCGGGACAAAAATTGGAAAATTTTTAAGGGACTTTGAAAAAATTTCAACTGGAATTTTAGCCATTTTTTTATGTGAAATTGTAAACATGTGGCCATGGATTTTGAAAATTCTAGAGAGAATTTTAAAAGCTTCAACAGAATTTCAACAATTTTGAGAGGGATTTGAAAAGTTTCAATGGGAATGGGAAGAATTGGGACAAAAATTGGAAAATTTTTCAGGGACTTTGAAAAAATTTCAACTGGAATTTTAGCCATTTTTTTATGTGAAATTGTAAACATGTGGCCATGGATTTTGAAAATTCTAGAGAGAATTTTAAAAGCTTCAACAGAATTTCAACAATTTTGAGAGGGATTTGAAAAGTTTCAATGGGAATGGGAAGAATTGGGACAAAAATTGGAAAATTTTTCAGGGACTTTGAAAAAATTTCAACTGGAATTTTAGCCATTTTTTGACGTGAAATTGTAAACATGTGGCCATGGATTTTGAAAATTCTAGAGAGAATTTTAAAAGCTTCAACAGAATTTCAACAATTTTGAGAGGGATTTGAAAAGTTTCAATGGGAATGGGAAGAATTGGGACAAAAATTGGAAAATTTTTAAGGGACTTTGAAAAAATTTCAACTGGAATTTTAGCCATTTTTTGACGAGAAATTGTAAACATGTGGACATGGATTTTGAAAATTCTAGAGAGAATTTTAAAAGCTTCAACAGAATTTCAACACTTTTGAGAGGGATTTGAAAAGTTTCAATGGGAATGGGAAGAATCGGGACAAAAATTGGAAAATTTTTAAGGGACTTTGAAAAAATTTCAACTGGAATTTTAGCCATTTTTTGACGTGAAATTGTAAACATGTGGCCATGGATTTTGAAAATTCTAGAGAGAATTTTAAAAGCTTCAACAGAATTTCAACAATTTTGAGAGGGATTTGAAAAGTTTCAATGGGAATGGGAAGAATTGGGACAAAAATTGGAAAATTTTTCAGGGACTTTGAAAAAATTTCAACTGGAATTTTAGCCATTTTTTGACGTGAAATTGTAAACATGTGGCCATGGATTTTGAAAATTTAGAGAGAATTTTAAAAGCTTCAACAGAATTTCAACAATTTTGAGAGGGATTTGAAAAGTTTCAATGGGAATGGGAAGAATTGGGACAAAAATTGGAAAATTTTTCAGGGACTTTGAAAAAATTTCAAATGGAATTTTAGCAATTTTTGACGTGAAATTGTAAACATGTGGACATGGATTTTGAAAATTCTAGAGAGAATTTTAAAAGCTTCAACAGAATTTCAACAATTTTGAGAGGGATTTGAAAAGTTTCAATGGGAAAGGGAAGAATTGGGACAAAAATTGGAAAATTTTTAAGGGACTTTGAAAAAATTTCAACTGGAATTTTAGCAATTTTTGACGTGAAATTGTAAACATGAGGACATGGATTTTTAAAATTCTAGAGAGAATTTTAAAAGCTTTAACAGAATTTCAACACTTTTGAGAGGGATTTGAAAAGTTTCAATGGGAATGGGAAGAATTGGGACAAAAATTGGAAAATTTTTAAGGGACTTTGAAAAAATTTCAACTGGAATTTTAGCCATTTTTTGACGTGAAATTGTAAACATGTGGACATGGATTTTGAAAATTCTAGAGAGAATTTTAAAAGCTTCAAGAGAATTTCAACAATTTTGAGAGGGATTTGAAAAGTTTCAATGGGAATGGGAAGAATTGGGACAAAAATTGGAAAATTTTTAAGGGACTTTGAAAAAATTTCAACTGGAATTTTAGCCATTTTTTGACATGAAATTGTAAACATGTGGACATGGATTTTGAAAATTGTAGAGAGAATTTTAAAAGCTTCAACAGAATTTCAACAATTTTGAGAGGGATTTGAAAAGTTTCAATGGGAATGGAAGAATCGGGACAAAAATTGGAAAATTTTTAAGGGACTTTGAAAAAATTTCAACTGGAATTTTAGCAATTTTTTTATGTGAAATTGTAAACATGTGGACATGGATTTTGAAAATTCTAGAGAGAATTTTAAAAGCTTCAACAGAATTTCAACAATTTTGAGAGGGATTTGAAAAGTTTCAATGGGAATGGGAAGAATTGGGACAAAAATTGGAAAATTTTTAAGGGACTTTGAAAAAATTTCAACTGGAATATTAGCCATTTTTTGACGTGAAATTGTAAACATGTGGCCATGGATTTTGAAAATTCTAGAGAGAATTTTAAAAGCTTCAAGAGAATTTCAACAATTTTGAGAGGGATTTGAAAAGTTTCAATGGGAATGGGAAGAATTGGGACAAAAATTGGAAAATTTTTAAGGGACTTTGAAAAAATTTCAACTGGAATTTTAGCCATTTTGTTACGTGAAATTGTAAACATGTGGCCATGGATTTTGAAAATTCTAGAGAGAATTTTAAAAGCTTCAACAGAATTTCAACAATTTTGAGAGGGATTTGAAAAGTTTCAATGGGAATGGGAAGAATTGGGACAAAAATGGGAAAATTTTTAAGGGACTTTGAAAAAATTTCAACTGGAATTTTAGCCATTTTTGACGTGAAATTGTAAACATGTGGCCATGGATTTTGAAAATTCTACAGAGAATTTTAAAAGCTTCAACAGAATTTCAACAATTTTGAGAGGGATTTGAAAAGTTTCAATGGGAATGGGAAGAATTGGGACAAAAATTGGAAAATTTTTAAGGGACTTTGAAAAAATTTCAACTGGAATTTTAGCCATTTTTTGACGTGAAATTGTAAACATGTGGACATGGATTTTGAAAATTCTAGAGAGAATTTTAAAAGCTTCAAGAGAATTTCAACAGTTTTGAGAGGGATTTGAAAAGTTTCAATGGGAATGGGAAGAATTGGGACAAAAATTGGAAAATTTTTAAGGGACTTTGAAAAAATTTCAACTGGAATTTTAGCAATTTTTTGACGTGAAATTGTAAACATGTGGACATGGATTTTGAAAATTCTAGAGAGAATTTTAAAAGCTTCAACAGAATTTCAACAATTTTGAGAGGGATTTGAAAAGTTTCAATGGGAATGGGAAGAATTGGGACAAAAATTGGAAAATTTTTAAGGGACTTTGAAAAAATTTCAACTGGAATTTTAGCAATTTTTTGACGTGAAATTGTAAACATGTGGACATGGATTTTGAAAATTCTAGAGAGAATTTTAAAAGCTTCAAGAGAATTTCAACAATTTTGAGAGGGATTTGAAAAGTTTCAATGGGAATGGGAAGAATTGGGACAAAAATTGGAAAATTTTTAAGGGACTTTGAAAAAATTTCAACTGGAATTTTAGCCATTTTTTGACGAGAAATTGTAAACATGTGGACATGGATTTTGAAAATTCTAGAGAGAATTTTAAAAGCTTCAAGAGAATTTCAACACTTTTGAGAGGGATTTGAAAAGTTTCAATGGGAATGGGAAGAATTGGGACAAAAATTGGAAAATTTTTAAGGGACTTTGAAAAAATTTCAACTGGAATTTTAGCCATTTTTTGACGTGAAATTGTAAACATGTGGCCATGGATTTTGAAAATTCTAGAGAGAATTTTAAAAGCTTCAACAGAATTTCAACAATTTTGAGAGGGATTTGAAAAGTTTCAATGGGAATGGGAAGAATTGGGACAAAAATGGGAAAATTTTTAAGGGACTTTGAAAAAATTTCAACTGGAATTTTAGCCATTTTTTGACGTGAAATTGTGAACATGTGGACATGGATTTTGAAAATTCTAGAGAGAATTTTAAAAGCTTCAACAGAATTTCAACACTTTTGAGAGGGATTTGAAAAGTTTCAATGGGAATGGGAAGAATTGGGACAAAAATTGGAAAATTTTTAAGGGACTTTGAAAAAATTTCAACTGGAATTTTAGCAATTTTTGGACGTGAAATTGTAAGCATGTGGACATGGATTTTGAAAATTCTAGAGAGAATTTTAAAAGCTTCAAGAGAATTTCAACAATTTTGAGAGGGATTTGAAAAGTTTCAATGGGAATGGGAAGAATTGGGACAAAAATTGGAAAATTTTTAAGGGACTTTGAAAAAATTTCAACTGGAATTTTAGCCATTTTTTGACGAGAAATTGTAAACATGTGGACATGGATTTTGAAAATTCTAGAGAGAATTTTAAAAGCTTCAACAGAATTTCAACACTTTTGAGAGGGATTTGAAAAGTTTCAATGGGAATGGGAAGAATCGGGACAAAAATTGGAAAATTTTTAAGGGACTTTGAAAAAATTTCAACTGGAATTTTAGCAATTTTTTGACGTGAAATTGTAAACATGTGGACATGGATTTTGAAAATTCTAGAGAGAATTTTAAAAGCTTCAACAGAATTTCAACAATTTTGAGAGGGATTTGAAAAGTTTCAATGGGAATGGGAAGAATTGGGACAAAAATTGGAAAATTTTTAAGGGACTTTGAAAAAATTTCAACTGGAATTTTAGCCATTTTTTGACGAGAAATTGTAAACATGTGGACATGGATTTTGAAAATTCTAGAGAGAATTTTAAAAGCTTCAACAGAATTTCAACACTTTTGAGAGGGATTTGAAAAGTTTCAATGGGAATGGGAAGAATCGGGACAAAAATTGGAAAATTTTTAAGGGACTTTGAAAAAATTTCAACTGGAATTTTAGCCATTTTTTGACGTGAAATTGTAAACATGTGGCCATGGATTTTGAAAATTCTAGAGAGAATTTTAAAAGCTTCAACAGAATTTCAACAATTTTGAGAGGGATTTGAAAAGTTTCAATGGGAATGGGAAGAATTGGGACAAAAATTGGAAAATTTTTCAGGGACTTTGAAAAAATTTCAACTGGAATTTTAGCCATTTTTTGACGTGAAATTGTAAACATGTGGCCATGGATTTTGAAAATTCTAGAGAGAATTTTAAAAGCTTCAAGAGAATTTCAACAATTTTGAGAGGGATTTGAAAAGTTTCAATGGGAATGGGAAGAATTGGGACAAAAATTGGAAAATTTTTCAGGGACTTTGAAAAAATTTCAACTGGAATTTTAGCAATTTTTTGACGTGAAATTGTAAACATGTGGACATGGATTTTGAAAATTCTAGAGAGAATTTTAAAAGCTTCAACAGAATTTCAACAATTTTGAGAGGGATTTGAAAAGTTTCAATGGGAAAGGGAAGAATTGGGACAAAAATTGGAAAATTTTTAAGGGACTTTGAAAAAATTTCAACTGGAATTTTAGCAATTTTTTGACGTGAAATTGTAAACATGAGGACATGGATTTTTAAAATTCTAGAGAGAATTTTAAAAGCTTTAACAGAATTTCAACACTTTTGAGAGGGATTTGAAAAGTTTCAATGGGAATGGGAAGAATTGGGACAAAAATTGGAAAATTTTTAAGGGACTTTGAAAAAATTTCAACTGGAATTTTAGCCATTTTTTGACGTGAAATTGTAAACATGTGGACATGGATTTTGAAAATTCTAGAGAGAATTTTAAAAGCTTCAAGAGAATTTCAACAATTTTGAGAGGGATTTGAAAAGTTTCAATGGGAATGGGAAGAATTGGGACAAAAATTGGAAAATTTTTAAGGGACTTTGAAAAAATTTCAACTGGAATTTTAGCCATTTTTTGACATGAAATTGTAAACATGTGGACATGGATTTTGAAAATTGTAGAGAGAATTTTAAAAGCTTCAACAGAATTTCAACAATTTTGAGAGGGATTTGAAAAGTTTCAATGGGAATGGGAAGAATCGGGACAAAAATTGGAAAATTTTTAAGGGACTTTGAAAAAATTTCAACTGGAATTTTAGCCATTTTTTTATGTGAAATTGTAAACATGTGGACATGGATTTTGAAAATTCTAGAGAGAATTTTAAAAGCTTCAACAGAATTTCAACAATTTTGAGAGGGATTTGAAAAGTTTCAATGGGAATGGGAAGAATTGGGACAAAAATTGGAAAATTTTTAAGGGACTTTGAAAAAATTTCTACTGGAATTTTAGCCATTTTTTGACGTGAAATTGTAAACATGTGGACATGGATTTTGAAAATTCTAGAGAGAATTTTAAAAGCTTCAAGAGAATTTCAACAGTTTTGAGAGGGATTTGAAAAGTTTCAATGGGAATGGGAAGAATTGGGACAAAAATTGGAAAATTTTTAAGGGACTTCGAAAAAATTTCAACTGGAATTTTAGCAATTTTTTGACGTGAAATTGTAAACATGTGGACATGGATTTTGAAAATTCTAGAGAGAATTTTAAAAGCTTCAACAGAATTTCAACAATTTTGAGAGGGATTTGAAAAGTTTCAATGGGAATGGGAAGAATTGGGACAAAAATTGGAAAATTTTTAAGGGACTTTGAAAAAATTTCAACTGGAATTTTAGCAATTTTTTGACGTGAAATTGTAAACATGTGGACATGGATTTTGAAAATTCTAGAGAGAATTTTAAAAGCTTCAAGAGAATTTCAACAATTTTGAGAGGGATTTGAAAAGTTTCAATGGGAATGGGAAGAATTGGGACAAAAATTGGAAAATTTTTAAGGGACTTTGAAAAAATTTCAACTGGAATTTTAGCCATTTTTTGACGAGAAATTGTAAACATGTGGACATGGATTTTGAAAATTCTAGAGAGAATTTTAAAAGCTTCAAGAGAATTTCAACAATTTTGAGAGGGATTTGAAAAGTTTCAATGGGAATGGGAAGAATCGGGACAAAAATTGGAAAATTTTTAAGGGACTTTGAAAAAATTTCAACTGGAATTTTAGCCATTTTTTGACGTGAAATTGTAAACATGTGGCCATGGATTTTGAAAATTCTAGAGAGAATTTTAAAAGCTTCAACAGAATTTCAACAATTTTGAGAGGGATTTGAAAAGTTTCAATGGGAATGGGAAGAATTGGGACAAAAATTGGAAAATTTTTCAGGGACTTTGAAAAAATTTCAACTGGAATTTTAGCAATTTTTTGACGTGAAATTGTAAACATGTGGACATGGATTTTGAAAATTCTAGAGAGAATTTTAAAAGCTTCAACAGAATTTCAACAATTTTGAGAGGGATTTGAAAAGTTTCAATGGGAAAGGGAAGAATTGGGACAAAAATTGGAAAATTTTTAAGGGACTTTGAAAAAATTTCAACTGGAATTTTAGCAATTTTTTGACGTGAAATTGTAAACATGAGGACATGGATTTTGAAAATTCTAGAGAGAATTTTAAAAGCTTCAAGAGAATTTCAACAATTTTGAGAGGGATTTGAAAAGTTTCAATGGGAATGGGAAGAATTGGGACAAAAATTGGAAAATTTTTAAGGGACTTTGAAAAAATTTCAACTGGAATTTTAGCCATTTTTTGACGTGAAATTGTAAACATGTGGACATGGATTTTGAAAATTCTAGAGAGAATTTTAAAAGCTTCAAGAGAATTTCAACAATTTTGAGAGGGATTTGAAAAGTTTCAATGGGAATGGGAAGAATTGGGACAAAAATTGGAAAATTTTTAAGGGACTTTGAAAAAATTTCAACTGGAATTTTAGCCATTTTTTGACATGAAATTGTAAACATGTGGACATGGATTTTGAAAATTGTAGTGAGAATTTTAAAAGCTTCAACAGAATTTCAACAATTTTGAGAGGGATTTGAAAAGTTTCAATGGGAATGGGAAGAATTGGGACAAAAATTGGAAAATTTTTAAGGGACTTTGAAAAAATTTCAACTGGAATTTTAGCAATTTTTTTATGTGAAATTGTAAACATGTGGACATGGATTTTGAAAATTCTAGAGAGAATTTTAAAAGCTTCAACAGAATTTCAACAATTTTGAGAGGGATTTGAAAAGTTTCAATGGGAATGGGAAGAATTGGGACAAAAATGGGAAAATTTTTAAGGGACTTTGAAAAAATTTCAACTGGAATTTTAGCCATTTTTTGACGTGAAATTGTAAACATGTGGACATCGATTTTGAAAATTCTACAGAGAATTTTAAAAGCTTCAAGAGAATTTCAACAATTTTGAGAGGGATTTGAAAAGTTTCAATGGGAATGGGAAGAATTGGGACAAAAATTGGAAAATTTTTAAGGGACTTTGAAAAAATTTCAACTGGAATTTTAGCCATTTTTTTATGTGAAATTGTAAACATGTGGACATGGATTTTGAAAATTCTAGAGAGAATTTTAAAAGCTTCAAGAGAATTTCAACAGTTTTGAGAGGGATTTGAAAAGTTTCAATGGGAATGGGAAGAATTGGGACAAAAATTGGAAAATTTTTAAGGGACTTTGAAAAAATTTCAACTGGAATTTTAGCAATTTTTTGACGTGAAATTGTAAACATGTGGACATGGATTTTGAAAATTCTACAGAGAATTTTAAAAGCTTCAAGAGAATTTCAACAATTTTGAGAGGGATTTGAAAAGTTTCAATGGGAATGGGAAGAATTGGGACAAAAATTGGAAAATTTTTAAGGGACTTTGAAAAAATTTCAACTGGAATTTTAGCCATTTTTTGACATGAAATTGTAAACATGTGGACATGGATTTTGAAAATTGTAGAGAGAATTTTAAAAGCTTCAACAGAATTTCAACAATTTTGAGAGGGATTTGAAAAGTTTCAATGGGAATGGGAAGAATTGGGACAAAAATTGGAAAATTTTTAAGGGACTTTGAAAAAATTTCAACTGGAATTTTAGCAATTTTTTGACGTGAAATTGTAAACATGTGGACATCGATTTTGAAAATTCTAGAGAGAATTTTAAAAGCTTCAAGAGAATTTCAACAATTTTGAGAGGGATTTGAAAAGTTTCAATGGGAATGGGAAGAATTGGGACAAAAATTGGAAAATTTTTAAGGGACTTTGAAAAAATTTCAACTGGAATTTTAGCCATTTTTTGACGTGAAATTGTAAACATGTGGACATGGATTTTGAAAATTCTAGAGAGAATTTTAAAAGCTTCAAGAGAATTTCAACAATTTTGAGAGGGATTTGAAAAGTTTCAATGGGAATGGGAAGAATTGGGACAAAAATTGGAAAATTTTTAAGGGACTTTGAAAAAATTTCAACTGGAATTTTAGCCATTTTTTGACATGAAATTGTAAACATGTGGACATGGATTTTGAAAATTGTAGTGAGAATTTTAAAAGCTTCAACAGAATTTCAACAATTTTGAGAGGGATTTGAAAAGTTTCAATGGGAATGGGAAGAATTGGGACAAAAATTGGAAAATTTTTAAGGGACTTTGAAAAAATTTCAACTGGAATTTTAGCAATTTTTTTATGTGAAATTGTAAACATGTGGACATGGATTTTGAAAATTCTAGAGAGAATTTTAAAAGCTTCAACAGAATTTCAACAATTTTGAGAGGGATTTGAAAAGTTTCAATGGGAATGGGAAGAATTGGGACAAAAATGGGAAAATTTTTAAGGGACTTTGAAAAAATTTCAACTGGAATTTTAGCCATTTTTTGACGTGAAATTGTAAACATGTGGACATCGATTTTGAAAATTCTACAGAGAATTTTAAAAGCTTCAAGAGAATTTCAACAATTTTGAGAGGGATTTGAAAAGTTTCAATGGGAATGGGAAGAATTGGGACAAAAATTGGAAAATTTTTAAGGGACTTTGAAAAAATTTCAACTGGAATTTTAGCCATTTTTTTATGTGAAATTGTAAACATGTGGACATGGATTTTGAAAATTCTAGAGAGAATTTTAAAAGCTTCAAGAGAATTTCAACAGTTTTGAGAGGGATTTGAAAAGTTTCAATGGGAATGGGAAGAATTGGGACAAAAATTGGAAAATTTTTAAGGGACTTTGAAAAAATTTCAACTGGAATTTTAGCAATTTTTTGACGTGAAATTGTAAACATGTGGACATGGATTTTGAAAATTCTACAGAGAATTTTAAAAGCTTCAAGAGAATTTCAACAATTTTGAGAGGGATTTGAAAAGTTTCAATGGGAATGGGAAGAATTGGGACAAAAATTGGAAAATTTTTAAGGGACTTTGAAAAAATTTCAACTGGAATTTTAGCCATTTTTTGACATGAAATTGTAAACATGTGGACATGGATTTTGAAAATTGTAGAGAGAATTTTAAAAGCTTCAACAGAATTTCAACAATTTTGAGAGGGATTTGAAAAGTTTCAATGGGAATGGGAAGAATTGGGACAAAAATTGGAAAATTTTTAAGGGACTTTGAAAAAATTTCAACTGGAATTTTAGCAATTTTTTTATGTGAAATTGTAAACATGTGGACATGGATTTTGAAAATTCTAGAGAGAATTTTAAAAGCTTCAACAGAATTTCAACAATTTTGAGAGGGATTTGAAAAGTTTCAATGGGAATGGGAAGAATTGGGACAAAAATGGGAAAATTTTTAAGGGACTTTGAAAAAATTTCAACTGGAATTTTAGCCATTTTTTGACGTGAAATTGTAAACATGTGGACATGGATTTTGAAAATTCTAGAGAGAATTTTAAAAGCTTCAAGAGAATTTCAACAGTTTTGAGAGGGATTTGAAAAGTTTCAATGGGAATGGGAAGAATTGGGACAAAAATTGGAAAATTTTTAAGGGACTTTGAAAAAATTTCAACTGGAATTTTAGCCATTTTTTTATGTGAAATTGTAAACATGTGGACATGGATTTTGAAAATTCTAGAGAGAATTTTAAAAGCTTCAACAGAATTTCAACAGTTTTGAGAGGGATTTGAAAAGTTTCAATGGGAATGGGAAGAATTGGGACAAAAATTGGAAAATTTTTAAGGGACTTTGAAAAAATTTCAACTGGAATTTTAGCAATTTTTTGACGTGAAATTGTAAACATGTGGACATGGATTTTGAAAATTCTAGAGAGAATTTTAAAAGCTTCAAGAGAATTTCAACAATTTTGAGAGGGATTTGAAAAGTTTCAATGGGAATGGGAAGAATTGGGACAAAAATTGGAAAATTTTTAAGGGACTTTGAAAAAATTTCAACTGGAATTTTAGCCATTTTTTGACGAGAAATTGTAAACATGTGGACATGGATTTTGAAAATTCTAGAGAGAATTTTAAAAGCTTCAACAGAATTTCAACACTTTTGAGAGGGATTTGAAAAGTTTCAATGGGAATGGGAAGAATCGGGACAAAAATTGGAAAATTTTTAAGGGACTTTGAAAAAATTTCAACTGGAATTTTAGCCATTTTTTGACGTGAAATTGTAAACATGTGGCCATGGATTTTGAAAATTCTAGAGAGAATTTTAAAAGCTTCAAGAGAATTTCAACAATTTTGAGAGGGATTTGAAAAGTTTCAATGGGAATGGGAAGAATTGGGACAAAAATTGGAAAATTTTTCAGGGACTTTGAAAAAATTTCAACTGGAATTTTAGCAATTTTTTGACGTGAAATTGTAAACATGTGGACATGGATTTTGAAAATTCTAGAGAGAATTTTAAAAGCTTCAACAGAATTTCAACAATTTTGAGAGGGATTTGAAAATTTTCAATGGGAAAGGGAAGAATTGGGACAAAAATTGGAAAATTTTTAAGGGACTTTGAAAAAATTTCAACTGGAATTTTAGCAATTTTTTGACGTGAAATTGTAAACATGAGGACATGGATTTTGAAAATTCTAGAGAGAATTTTAAAAGCTTCAAGAGAATTTCAACAATTTTGAGAGGGATTTGAAAAGTTTCAATGGGAATGGGAAGAATTGGGACAAAAATTGGAAAATTTTTAAGGGACTTTGAAAAAATTTCAACTGGAATTTTAGCCATTTTTTTATGTGAAATTGTAAACATGTGGACATGGATTTTGAAAATTCTAGAGAGAATTTTAAAAGCTTCAACAGAATTTCAACAATTTTGAGAGGGATTTGAAAAGTTTCAATGGGAATGGGAAGAATTGGGACAAAAATTGGAAAATTTTTCAGGGACTTTGAAAAAATTTCAACTGGAATTTTAGCAATTTTTTTATGTGAAATTGTAAACATGTTGAAGTGGATTTTGAAAATTCTAGAGAGAATTTTAAAAGCTTCAAGAGAATTTCAACACTTTTGAGAGGGATTTGAAAAGTTTCAATGGGAATGGGAAGAATTGGGACAAAAATTGGAAAATTTTTAAGGGACTTTGAAAAAATTTCAACTGGAATTTTAGCCATTTTTTGACGTGAAATTGTAAACATGTGGCCATGGATTTTGAAAATTCTAGAGAGAATTTTAAAAGCTTCAAGAGAATTTCAACAATTTTGAGAGGGATTTGAAACGTTTCAATGGGAATGGGAAGAATTGGGACAAAAATTGGAAAATTTTTAAGGGACTTTGAAAAAATTTCAACTGGAATTTTAGCAATTTTTTTATGTAAAATTGTAAACATGTGGCCATGGATTTTGAAAATTCTAGAGAGAATTTTAAAAGCTTCAAGAGAATTTCAACAATTTTGAGAGGGATTTGAAAAGTTTCAATGGGAATGGGAAGAATTGGGACAAAAATTGGAAAATTTTTAAGGGACTTTGAAAAAATTTCAACTGGAATTTTAGCCATTTTTTGATGTGACATTGTAAACATGTGGCCATGGATTTTGAAAATTCTAGAGAGAATTTTAAAAGCTTCAAGAGAATTTCAACAATTTTGAGAGGGATTTGAAAAGTTTCAATGGGAATGGGAAGAATTGGGACAAAAATTGGAAAATTTTTAAGGGACTTTGAAAAAATTTCAACTGGAATTTTAGCCATTTTTTGACGTGAAATTGTAAACATGTGGCCATGGATTTTGAAAATTCTAGAGAGAATTTTAAAAGCTTCAAGAGAATTTCAACAATCTTGAGAGGGATTTGAAAAGTTTCAATGGGAATGGGAAGAATTGGGACAAAAATTGGAAAATTTTTAAGGGACTTTGAAAAAATTTCAACTGGAATTTTAGCCATTTTTTGACGTGAAATTGTAAACATGTGGACATGGATTTTGAAAATTCTAGAGAGAATTTTAAAAGCTTCAAGAGAATTTCAACAGTTTTGAGAGGGATTTGAAAAGTTTCAATGGGAATGGGAAGAATTGGGACAAAAATTGGAAAATTTTTAAGGGACTTTGAAAAAATTTCAACTGGAATTTTAGCCATTTTTTGGCGTGAAATTGTAAACATGTGGACATGGATTTTGAAAATTCTAGAGAGAATTTTAAAAGCTTCAACAGAATTTCAACAATTTTGAGAGGGATTTGAAAAGTTTCAATGGGAATGGGAAGAATTGGGACAAAAATTGGAAAATTTTTAAGGGACTTTGAAAAAATTTCAACTGGAATTTTAGCAATTTTTTGACGTGAAATTGTAAACATGTGGACATGGATTTTGAAAATTCTAGAGAGAATTTTAAAAGCTTCAAGAGAATTTCAACACTTTTGAGAGGGATTTGAAAAGTTTCAATGGGAATGGGAAGAATTGGGACAAAAATTGGAAAATTTTTAAGGGACTTTGAAAAAATTTCAACTGGAATTTTAGCCATTTTTTGACGAGAAATTGTAAACATGTGGACATGGATTTTGAAAATTCTAGAGAGAATTTTAAAAGCTTCAGCAGAATTTCAACACTTTTGAGAGGGATTTGAAAAGTTTCAATGGGAATGGGAAGAATCGGGACAAAAATTGGAAAATTTTTAAGGGACTTTGAAAAAATTTCAACTGGAATTTTAGCCATTTTTTGACGTGAAATTGTAAACATGTGGCCATGGATTTTGAAAATTCTAGAGAGAATTTTAAAAGCTTCAACAGAATTTCAACACTTTTGAGAGGGATTTGAAAAGTTTCAATGGGAAAGGGAAGAATTGGGACAAAAATTGGAAAATTTTTAAGGGACTTTGAAAAAATTTCAACTGGAATTTTAGCCATTTTTTGACGTGAAATTGTAAACATGTGGACATGGATTTTGAAAATTCTAGAGAGAATTTTAAAAGCTTCAACAGAATTTCAACAATTTTGAGAGGGATTTGAAAAGTTTCAATGGGAATGGGAAGAATTGGGACAAAAATTGGAAAATTTTTCAGGGACTTTGAAAAAATTTCAACTGGAATTTTAGCAATTTTTTTATGTGAAATTGTAAACATGTTGAAGTGGATTTTGAAAATTCTAGAGAGAATTTTAAAAGCTTCAAGAGAATTTCAACAATTTTGAGAGGGATTTGAAAAGTTTCAATGGGAAAGGGAAGAATTGGGACAAAAATTGGAAAATTTTTAAGGGACTTTGAAAAAATTTCAACTGGAATTTTAGCAATTTTTTTATGTGAAATTGTAAACATGTGGACATGGATTTTGAAAATTCTAGAGAGAATTTTAAAAGCTTTAACAGAATTTCAACACTTTTGAGAGGGATTTGAAAAGTTTCAATGGGAATGGGAAGAATTGGGACAAAAATTGGAAAATTTTTAAGGGACTTTGAAAAAATTTCAACTGGAATTTTAGCCATTTTTTTATGTGAAATTGTAAACATGTGGCCATGGATTTTGAAAATTCTAGAGAGAATTTTAAAAGCTTCAACAGAATTTCAACACTTTTGAGAGGGATTTGAAAAGTTTCAATGGGAATGGGAAGAATTGGGACAAAAATTGGAAAATTTTTAAGGGACTTTGAAAAAATTTCAACTGGAATTTTAGCAATTTTTTTATGTGAAATTGTAAACATGTGGACATGGATTTTGAAAATTCTAGAGAGAATTTTAAAAGCTTCAAGAGAATTTCAACAATTTTGAGAGGGATTTGAAAAGTTTCAATGGGAATGGGAAGAATTGGGACAAAAATTGGAAAATTTTGAAGGGACTTTGAAAAAATTTCAACTGGAATTTTAGCAATTTTTTGACGTGAAATTGTAAACATGTTGAAGTGGATTTTGAAAATTCTAGAGAGAATTTTAAAAGCTTCAACAGAATTTCAACACTTTTGAGAGGGATTTGAAAAGTTTCAATGGGAATGGGAAGAATTGGGACAAAAATTGGAAAATTTTTAAGGGACTTTGAAAAAATTTCAACTGGAATTTTAGCCATTATTTGACGTGAAATTGTAAACATGTGGCCATGGATTTTGAAAATTCTAGAGAGAATTTTAAAAGCTTCAACAGAATTTCAACAATTTTGAGAGGGATTTGAAAAGTTTCAATGGGAATGGGAAGAATTGGGACAAAAATGGGAAAATTTTTAAGGGACTTTGAAAAAATTTCAACTGGAATTTTAGCAATTTTTTTATGTGAAATTGTAAACATGTGGCCATGGATTTTGAAAATTCTAGAGAGAATTTTAAAAGCTTCAACAGAATTTCAACAATTTTGAGAGGGATTTGAAAAGTTTCAATGGGAATGGGAAGAATTGGGACAAAAATTGGAAAATTTTTAAGGGACTTTGAAAAAATTTCAACTGGAATTTTAGCAATTTTTTGACGTGAAATTGTAAACATGTGGACATGGATTTTGAAAATTCTAGAGAGAATTTTAAAAGCTTCAACAGAATTTCAACAATTTTGAGAGGGATTTGAAAAGTTTCAATGGGAATGGGAAGAATTGGGACAAAAATTGGAAAATTTTTAAGGGACTTTGTAAAAAATTTCAACTGGAATTTTAGCCATTTTGTTACGTGAAATTGTAAACATGTGGCCATGGATTTTGAAAATTCTAGAGAGAATTTTAAAAGCTTCAAGAGAATTTCAACAATTTTGAGAGGGATTTGAAAAGTTTCAATGGGAATGGGAAGAATTGGGACAAAAATTGGAAAATTTTTAAGGGACTTTGAAAAAATTTCAACTGGAATTTTAGCAATTTTTTGACGTGAAATTGTAAACATGTGGCCATGGATTTTGAAAATTCTAGAGAGAATTTTAAAAGCTTTAACAGAATTTCAACACTTTTGAGAGGGATTTGAAAAGTTTCAATGGGAATGGGAAGAATTGGGACAAAAATTGGAAAATTTTTAAGGCACTTTGAAAAAATTTCAACTGGAATTTTAGCAATTTTTTGACGTGAAATTGTAAACATGTTGAAGTGGATTTTGAAAATTCTAGAGAGAATTTTAAAAGCTTCAACAGAATTTCAACACTTTTGAGAGGGATTTGAAAAGTTTCAATGGGAATGGGAAGAATTGGGACAAAAATTGGAAAATTTTTAAGGGACTTTGAAAAAATTTCAACTGGAATTTTAGCCATTTTTTGACGTGAAATTTTAAACATGTGGACATGGATTTTGAAAATTCTAGAGAGAATTTTAAAAGCTTCAACAGAATTTCAACAATTTTGAGAGGGATTTGAAAAGTTTCAATGGGAATGGGAAGAATTGGGACAAAAATTGGAAAATATTTAAGGGACTTTGAAAAAATTTCAACTGGAATTTTAGCCATTTTTTGACGTGAAATTGTAAACATGTGGCCATGGATTTTGAAAATTCTAGAGAGAATTTTAAAAGCTTCAAGAGAATTTCAACAATTTTGAGAGGGATTTGAAAAGTTTCAATGGGAATGGGAAGAATTGGGACAAAAATTGGAAAATTTTGAAGGGACTTTGAAAAAATTTCAACTGGAATTTTAGCCATTTTTTGACATGAAATTGTAAACATGTGGACATGGATTTTGAAAATTCTAGAGAGAATTTTAAAAGCTTCAACAGAATTTCAACACTTTTGAGAGGGATTTGAAAAGTTTCAATGGGAATGGGAAGAATCGGGACAAAAATTGGAAAATTTTTAAGGGACTTTGAAAAAATTTCAACTGGAATTTTAGCCATTTTTTGACGTGAAATTGTAAACATGTGGACATGGATTTTGAAAATTCTAGAGAGAATTTTAAAAGCTTCAAGAGAATTTCAACAATTTTGAGAGGGATTTGAAAAGTTTCAATGGGAATGGGAAGAATTGGGACAAAAATTGGAAAATTTTTCAGGGACTTTGAAAAAATTTCAACTGGAATTTTAGCAATTTTTTGACGTGAAATTGTAAACATGTGGACATGGATTTTGAAAATTCTAGAGAGAATTTTAAAAGCTTCAACAGAATTTCAACAATTTTGAGAGGGATTTGAAAAGTTTCAATGGGAAAGGGAAGAATTGGGACAAAAATTGGAAAATTTTTAAGGGACTTTGAAAAAATTTCAACTGGAATTTTAGCAATTTTTTGACGTGAAATTGTAAACATGAGGACATGGATTTTGAAAATTCTAGAGAGAATTTTAAAAGCTTCAAGAGAATTTCAACAATTTTGAGAGGGATTTGAAAAGTTTCAATGGGAATGGGAAGAATTGGGACAAAAATTGGAAAATTTTTAAGGGACTTTGAAAAAATTTCAACTGGAATTTTAGCCATTTTTTTATGTGAAATTGTAAACATGTGGCCATGGATTTTGAAAATTCTAGAGAGAATTTTAAAAGCTTCAACAGAATTTCAACAATTTTGAGAGGGATTTGAAAAGTTTCAATGGGAATGGGAAGAATTGGGACAAAAATTGGAAAATTTTTCAGGGACTTTGAAAAAATTTCAACTGGAATTTTAGCAATTTTTTTATGTGAAATTGTAAACATGTTGAAGTGGATTTTGAAAATTCTAGAGAGAATTTTAAAAGCTTCAACAGAATTTCAACAATTTTGAGAGGGATTTGAAAAGTTTCAATGGGAATGGGAAGAATTGGGACAAAAATTGGAAAATTTTTAAGGGACTTTGAAAAAATTTCAACTGGAATTTTAGCCATTTTTTGACGTGAAATTGTAAACATGTGGCCATGGATTTTGAAAATTCTAGAGAGAATTTTAAAAGCTTCAAGAGAATTTCAACAATTTTGAGAGGGATTTGAAACGTTTCAATGGGAATGGGAAGAATTGGGACAAAAATTGGAAAATTTTTAAGGGACTTTGAAAAAATTTCAACTGGAATTTTAGCAAATTTTATGTAAAATTGTAAACATGTGGCCATGGATTTTGAAAATTCTAGAGAGAATTTTAAAAGCTTCAAGAGAATTTCAACAATTTTGAGAGGGATTTGAAAAGTTTCAATGGGAATGGGAAGAATTGGGACAAAAATTGGAAAATTTTTAAGGGACTTTGAAAAAATTTCAACTGGAATTTTAGCCATTTTTTGATGTGACATTGTAAACATGTGGCCATGGATTTTGAAAATTCTAGAGAGAATTTTAAAAGCTTCAAGAGAATTTCAACAATTTTGAGAGGGATTTGAAAAGTTTCAATGGGAATGGGAAGAATTGGGACAAAAATTGGAAAATTTTTAAGGGACTTTGAAAAAATTTCAACTGGAATTTTAGCCATTTTTTGACGTGAAATTGTAAACATGTGGCCATGGATTTTGAAAATTCTAGAGAGAATTTTAAAAGCTTCAAGAGAATTTCAACAATCTTGAGAGGGATTTGAAAAGTTTCAATGGGAATGGGAAGAATTGGGACAAAAATTGGAAAATTTTTAAGGGACTTTGAAAAAATTTCAACTGGAATTTTAGCCATTTTTTGACGTGAAATTGTAAACATGTGGACATGGATTTTGAAAATTCTAGAGAGAATTTTAAAAGCTTCAAGAGAATTTCAACAGTTTTGAGAGGGATTTGAAAAGTTTCAATGGGAATGGGAAGAATTGGGACAAAAATTGGAAAATTTTTAAGGGACTTTGAAAAAATTTCAACTGGAATTTTAGCCATTTTTTGACGTGAAATTGTAAACATGTGGACATGGATTTTGAAAATTCTAGAGAGAATTTTAAAAGCTTCAACAGAATTTCAACAATTTTGAGAGGGATTTGAAAAGTTTCAATGGGAATGGGAAGAATTGGGACAAAAATTGGAAAATTTTTAAGGGACTTTGAAAAAATTTCAACTGGAATTTTAGCAATTTTTTGACGTGAAATTGTAAACATGTGGACATGGATTTTGAAAATTCTAGAGAGAATTTTAAAAGCTTCAAGAGAATTTCAACACTTTTGAGAGGGATTTGAAAAGTTTCAATGGGAATGGGAAGAATTGGGACAAAAATTGGAAAATTTTTAAGGGACTTTGAAAAAATTTCAACTGGAATTTTAGCCATTTTTTGACGAGAAATTGTAAACATGTGGACATGGATTTTGAAAATTCTAGAGAGAATTTTAAAAGCTTCAGCAGAATTTCAACACTTTTGAGAGGGATTTGAAAAGTTTCAATGGGAATGGGAAGAATCGGGACAAAAATTGGAAAATTTTTAAGGGACTTTGAAAAAATTTCAACTGGAATTTTAGCCATTTTTTGACGTGAAATTGTAAACATGTGGCCATGGATTTTGAAAATTCTAGAGAGAATTTTAAAAGCTTCAACAGAATTTCAACACTTTTGAGAGGGATTTGAAAAGTTTCAATGGGAAAGGGAAGAATTGGGACAAAAATTGGAAAATTTTTAAGGGACTTTGAAAAAATTTCAACTGGAATTTTAGCCATTTTTTGACGTGAAATTGTAAACATGTGGACATGGATTTTGAAAATTCTAGAGAGAATTTTAAAAGCTTCAACAGAATTTCAACAATTTTGAGAGGGATTTGAAAAGTTTCAATGGGAATGGGAAGAATTGGGACAAAAATTGGAAAATTTTTCAGGGACTTTGAAAAAATTTCAACTGGAATTTTAGCAATTTTTTTATGTGAAATTGTAAACATGTTGAAGTGGATTTTGAAAATTCTAGAGAGAATTTTAAAAGCTTCAAGAGAATTTCAACAATTTTGAGAGGGATTTGAAAAGTTTCAATGGGAAAGGGAAGAATTGGGACAAAAATTGGAAAATTTTTAAGGGACTTTGAAAAAATTTCAACTGGAATTTTAGCAATTTTTTTATGTGAAATTGTAAACATGTGGACATGGATTTTGAAAATTCTAGAGAGAATTTTAAAAGCTTTAACAGAATTTCAACACTTTTGAGAGGGATTTGAAAAGTTTCAATGGGAATGGGAAGAATTGGGACAAAAATTGGAAAATTTTTAAGGGACTTTGAAAAAATTTCAACTGGAATTTTAGCCATTTTTTTATGTGAAATTGTAAACATGTGGCCATGGATTTTGAAAATTCTAGAGAGAATTTTAAAAGCTTCAACAGAATTTCAACACTTTTGAGAGGGATTTGAAAAGTTTCAATGGGAATGGGAAGAATTGGGACAAAAATTGGAAAATTTTTAAGGGACTTTGAAAAAATTTCAACTGGAATTTTAGCAATTTTTTTATGTGAAATTGTAAACATGTGGACATGGATTTTGAAAATTCTAGAGAGAATTTTAAAAGCTTCAAGAGAATTTCAACAATTTTGAGAGGGATTTGAAAAGTTTCAATGGGAATGGGAAGAATTGGGACAAAAATTGGAAAATTTTGAAGGGACTTTGAAAAAATTTCAACTGGAATTTTAGCAATTTTTTGACGTGAAATTGTAAACATGTTGAAGTGGATTTTGAAAATTCTAGAGAGAATTTTAAAAGCTTCAACAGAATTTCAACACTTTTGAGAGGGATTTGAAAAGTTTCAATGGGAATGGGAAGAATTGGGACAAAAATTGGAAAATTTTTAAGGGACTTTGAAAAAATTTCAACTGGAATTTTAGCCATTATTTGACGTGAAATTGTAAACATGTGGCCATGGATTTTGAAAATTCTAGAGAGAATTTTAAAAGCTTCAACAGAATTTCAACAATTTTGAGAGGGATTTGAAAAGTTTCAATGGGAATGGGAAGAATTGGGACAAAAATGGGAAAATTTTTAAGGGACTTTGAAAAAATTTCAACTGGAATTTTAGCAATTTTTTTATGTGAAATTGTAAACATGTGGCCATGGATTTTGAAAATTCTAGAGAGAATTTTAAAAGCTTCAACAGAATTTCAACAATTTTGAGAGGGATTTGAAAAGTTTCAATGGGAATGGGAAGAATTGGGACAAAAATTGGAAAATTTTTAAGGGACTTTGAAAAAATTTCAACTGGAATTTTAGCAATTTTTTGACGTGAAATTGTAAACATGTGGACATGGATTTTGAAAATTCTAGAGAGAATTTTAAAAGCTTCAACAGAATTTCAACAATTTTGAGAGGGATTTGAAAAGTTTCAATGGGAATGGGAAGAATTGGGACAAAAATTGGAAAATTTTTAAGGGACTTTGTAAAAAATTTCAACTGGAATTTTAGCCATTTTGTTACGTGAAATTGTAAACATGTGGCCATGGATTTTGAAAATTCTAGAGAGAATTTTAAAAGCTTCAAGAGAATTTCAACAATTTTGAGAGGGATTTGAAAAGTTTCAATGGGAATGGGAAGAATTGGGACAAAAATTGGAAAATTTTTAAGGGACTTTGAAAAAATTTCAACTGGAATTTTAGCAATTTTTTGACGTGAAATTGTAAACATGTGGCCATGGATTTTGAAAATTCTAGAGAGAATTTTAAAAGCTTTAACAGAATTTCAACACTTTTGAGAGGGATTTGAAAAGTTTCAATGGGAATGGGAAGAATTGGGACAAAAATTGGAAAATTTTTAAGGCACTTTGAAAAAATTTCAACTGGAATTTTAGCAATTTTTTGACGTGAAATTGTAAACATGTTGAAGTGGATTTTGAAAATTCTAGAGAGAATTTTAAAAGCTTCAACAGAATTTCAACACTTTTGAGAGGGATTTGAAAAGTTTCAATGGGAATGGGAAGAATTGGGACAAAAATTGGAAAATTTTTAAGGGACTTTGAAAAAATTTCAACTGGAATTTTAGCCATTTTTTGACGTGAAATTTTAAACATGTGGACATGGATTTTGAAAATTCTAGAGAGAATTTTAAAAGCTTCAACAGAATTTCAACAATTTTGAGAGGGATTTGAAAAGTTTCAATGGGAATGGGAAGAATTGGGACAAAAATTGGAAAATATTTAAGGGACTTTGAAAAAATTTCAACTGGAATTTTAGCCATTTTTTGACGTGAAATTGTAAACATGTGGCCATGGATTTTGAAAATTCTAGAGAGAATTTTAAAAGCTTCAAGAGAATTTCAACAATTTTGAGAGGGATTTGAAAAGTTTCAATGGGAATGGGAAGAATTGGGACAAAAATTGGAAAATTTTTAAGGGACTTTGAAAAAATTTCAACTGGAATTTTAGCCATTTTTTGACATGAAATTGTAAACATGTGGACATGGATTTTGAAAATTGTAGAGAGAATTTTAAAAGCTTCAACAGAATTTCAACAATTTTGAGAGGGATTTGAAAAGTTTCAATGGGAATGGGAAGAATTGGGACAAAAATTGGAAAATTTTTAAGGGACTTTGAAAAAATTTCAACTGGAATTTTAGCAATTTTTTTATGTGAAATTGTAAACATGTGGACATGGATTTTGAAAATTCTAGAGAGAATTTTAAAAGCTTCAAGAGAATTTCAACAATTTTGAGAGGGATTTGAAAAGTTTCAATGGGAATGGGAAGAATTGGGACAAAAATGGGAAAATTTTTAAGGGACTTTGAAAAAATTTCAACTGGAATTTTAGCCATTATTTGACGTGAAATTGTAAACATGTGGACATGGATTTTGAAAATTCTAGAGAGAATTTTAAAAGCTTCAACAGAATTTCAACAATTTTGAGAGGGATTTGAAAAGTTTCAATGGGAATGGGAAGAATTGGGACAAAAATTGGAAAATTTTTAAGGGACTTTGAAAAAATTTCAACTGGAATTTTAGCCATTTTTTGACATGAAATTGTAAACATGTGGACATGGATTTTGAAAATTCTAGAGAGAATTTTAAAAGCTTCAAGAGAATTTCAACAATTTTGAGAGGGATTTGAAAAGTTTCAATGGGAATGGGAAGAATTGGGACAAAAATTGGAAAATTTTTAAGGGACTTTGAAAAAATTTCAACTGGAATTTTAGCAATTTTTTTATGTGAAATTGTAAACATGTGGCCATGGATTTTGAAAATTCTAGAGAGAATTTTAAAAGCTTCAACAGAATTTCAACAATTTTGAGAGGGATTTGAAAAGTTTCAATGGGAATGGGAAGAATTGGGACAAAAATTGGAAAATTTTTAAGGGACTTTGAAAAAATTTCAACTGGAATTTTAGCCATTTTTTGACGTGAAATTGTAAACATGTTGAAGTGGATTTTGAAAATTCTAGAGAGAATTTTAAAAGCTTCAACAGAATTTCAACAATTTTGAGAGGGATTTGAAAAGTTTCAATGGGAATGGGAAGAATTGGGACAAAAATTGGAAAATTTTTAAGGGACTTTGAAAAAATTTCAACTGGAATTTTAGCCATTTTTTTACATGAAATTGTAAACATGTGGACATGGATTTTGAAAATTCTAGAGAGAATTTTAAAAGCTTCAACAGAATTTCAACACTTTTGAGAGGGATTTGAAAAGTTTCAATGGGAATGGGAAGAATTGGGACAAAAATTGGAAAATTTTGAAGGGACTTTGAAAAAATTTCAACTGGAATTTTAGCCATTTTTTTATGTGAAATTGTAAACATGTGGACATGGATTTTGAAAATTCTAGAGAGAATTTTAAAAGCTTCAAGAGAATTTCAACAATTTTGAGAGGGATTTGAAAAGTTTCAATGGGAATGGGAAGAATTGGGACAAAAATTGGAAAATTTTTAAGGGACTTTGAAAAAATTTCAACTGGAATTTTAGCCATTTTTTGACGTGAAATTGTAAACATGTGGACATGGATTTTGAAAATTCTAGAGAGAATTTTAAAAGCTTCAACAGAATTTCAACCATTTTGAGAGGGATTTGAAAAGTTTCAATGGGAATGGGAAGAATTGGGACAAAAATTGGAAAATTTTTAAGGGACTTTGAAAAAATTTCAACTGGAATTTTAGCCATTTTTTGACGTGAAATTGTAAACATGTGGCCATGGATTTTGAAAATTCTAGAGAGAATTATAAAAGCTTCAAGAGAATTTCAACAATTTTGAGAGGGATTTGAAAAGTTTCAATGGGAATGGGAAGAATTGGGACAAAAATTGGAAAATTTTTAAGGGACTTTGAAAAAATTTCAACTGGAATTTTAGCAATTTTTTGACGTGAAATTGTAAACATGTGGACATGGATTTTGAAAATTCTAGAGAGAATTTTAAAAGCTTCAACAGAATTTCAACAATTTTGAGAGGGATTTGAAAAGTTTCAATGGGACTGGGAAGAATTGGGACAAAAATTGGAAAATTTTTAAGGGACTTTGAAAAAATTTCAACTGGAATTTTAGCAATTTTTTGACGTGAAATTGTAAACATGTTGAAGTGGATTTTGAAAAGTCTAGAGAGAATTTTAAAAGCTTCAACAGAATTTCAACAATTTTGAGAGGGATTTGAAAAGTTTCAATGGGAATGGGAAGAATTGGGACAAAAATTGGAAAATTTTTAAGGGACTTTGAAAAAATTTCAACTGGAATTTTAGCCATTTTTTTACATGAAATTGTAAACATGTGGCCATGGATTTTGAAAATTCTAGAGAGAATTTTAAAAGCTTCAACAGAATTTCAACAATTTTGAGAGGGATTTGAAAAGTTTCAATGGGAATGGGAAGAATTGGGACAAAAATTGGAAAATTTTTAAGGGACTTTGAAAAAATTTCAACTGGAATTTTAGCAATTTTTTTATGTGAAATTGTAAACATGTGGACATGGATTTTGAAAATTCTAGAGAGAATTTTAAAAGCTTCAACAGAATTTCAACAATTTTGAGAGGGATTTGAAAAGTTTCAATGGGAATGGGAAGAATTGGGACAAAAAATGGAAAATTTTGAAGGGACTTTGAAAAAATTTCAACTGGAATTTTAGCTATTTTTTGACGTGAAATTGTAAACATGTTGAAGTGGATTTTGAAAATTCTAGAGAGAATTTTAAAAGCTTCAACAGAATTTCAACACTTTTGAGAGGGATTTGAAAAGTTTCAATGGGAATGGGAAGAATTGGGTCAAAAATTGGAAAATTTTTAAGGGACTTTGAAAAAATTTCAACTGGAATTTTAGCCATTTTTTGACGTGAAATTGTAAACATGTGGCCATGGATTTTGAAAATTCTAGAGAGAATTTTAAAAGCTTCAAGAGAATTTCAACAATTTTGAGAGGGATTTGAAAAGTTTCAATGGGAATGGGAAGAATTGGGACAAAAATTGGAAAATTTTTAAGGGACTTTGAAAAAATTTCAACTGGAATTTTAGCCATTTTTTGACATGAAATTGTAAACATGTGGACATGGATTTTGAAAATTGTAGAGAGAATTTTAAAAGCTTCAACAGAATTTCAACAATTTTGAGAGGGATTTGAAAAGTTTCAATGGGAATGGGAAGAATTGGGACAAAAATTGGAAAATTTTTAAGGGACTTTGAAAAAATTTCAACTGGAATTTTAGCAATTTTTTTATGTGAAATTGTAAACATGTGGACATGGATTTTGAAAATTCTAGAGAGAATTTTAAAAGCTTCAAGAGAATTTCAACAATTTTGAGAGGGATTTGAAAAGTTTCAATGGGAATGGGAAGAATTGGGACAAAAATGGGAAAATTTTTAAGGGACTTTGAAAAAATTTCAACTGGAATTTTAGCCATTATTTGACGTGAAATTGTAAACATGTGGACATGGATTTTGAAAATTCTAGAGAGAATTTTAAAAGCTTCAACAGAATTTCAACAATTTTGAGAGGGATTTGAAAAGTTTCAATGGGAATGGGAAGAATTGGGACAAAAATTGGAAAATTTTTAAGGGACTTTGAAAAAATTTCAACTGGAATTTTAGCCATTTTTTGACATGAAATTGTAAACATGTGGACATGGATTTTGAAAATTCTAGAGAGAATTTTAAAAGCTTCAAGAGAATTTCAACAATTTTGAGAGGGATTTGAAAAGTTTCAATGGGAATGGGAAGAATTGGGACAAAAATTGGAAAATTTTTAAGGGACTTTGAAAAAATTTCAACTGGAATTTTAGCAATTTTTTTATGTGAAATTGTAAACATGTGGCCATGGATTTTGAAAATTCTAGAGAGAATTTTAAAAGCTTCAACAGAATTTCAACAATTTTGAGAGGGATTTGAAAAGTTTCAATGGGAATGGGAAGAATTGGGACAAAAATTGGAAAATTTTTAAGGGACTTTGAAAAAATTTCAACTGGAATTTTAGCCATTTTTTGACGTGAAATTGTAAACATGTTGAAGTGGATTTTGAAAATTCTAGAGAGAATTTTAAAAGCTTCAACAGAATTTCAACAATTTTGAGAGGGATTTGAAAAGTTTCAATGGGAATGGGAAGAATTGGGACAAAAATTGGAAAATTTTTAAGGGACTTTGAAAAAATTTCAACTGGAATTTTAGCCATTTTTTTACATGAAATTGTAAACATGTGGACATGGATTTTGAAAATTCTAGAGAGAATTTTAAAAGCTTCAACAGAATTTCAACACTTTTGAGAGGGATTTGAAAAGTTTCAATGGGAATGGGAAGAATTGGGACAAAAATTGGAAAATTTTGAAGGGACTTTGAAAAAATTTCAACTGGAATTTTAGCCATTTTTTTATGTGAAATTGTAAACATGTGGACATGGATTTTGAAAATTCTAGAGAGAATTTTAAAAGCTTCAAGAGAATTTCAACAATTTTGAGAGGGATTTGAAAAGTTTCAATGGGAATGGGAAGAATTGGGACAAAAATTGGAAAATTTTTAAGGGACTTTGAAAAAATTTCAACTGGAATTTTAGCCATTTTTTGACGTGAAATTGTAAACATGTGGACATGGATTTTGAAAATTCTAGAGAGAATTTTAAAAGCTTCAACAGAATTTCAACCATTTTGAGAGGGATTTGAAAAGTTTCAATGGGAATGGGAAGAATTGGGACAAAAATTGGAAAATTTTTAAGGGACTTTGAAAAAATTTCAACTGGAATTTTAGCCATTTTTTGACGTGAAATTGTAAACATGTGGCCATGGATTTTGAAAATTCTAGAGAGAATTATAAAAGCTTCAAGAGAATTTCAACAATTTTGAGAGGGATTTGAAAAGTTTCAATGGGAATGGGAAGAATTGGGACAAAAATTGGAAAATTTTTAAGGGACTTCGAAAAAATTTCAACTGGAATTTTAGCAATTTTTTGACGTGAAATTGTAAACATGTGGACATGGATTTTGAAAATTCTAGAGAGAATTTTAAAAGCTTCAACAGAATTTCAACAATTTTGAGAGGGATTTGAAAAGTTTCAATGGGACTGGGAAGAATTGGGACAAAAATTGGAAAATTTTTAAGGGACTTTGAAAAAATTTCAACTGGAATTTTAGCAATTTTTTGACGTGAAATTGTAAACATGTTGAAGTGGATTTTGAAAAGTCTAGAGAGAATTTTAAAAGCTTCAACAGAATTTCAACAATTTTGAGAGGGATTTGAAAAGTTTCAATGGGAATGGGAAGAATTGGGACAAAAATTGGAAAATTTTTAAGGGACTTTGAAAAAATTTCAACTGGAATTTTAGCCATTTTTTTACATGAAATTGTAAACATGTGGCCATGGATTTTGAAAATTCTAGAGAGAATTTTAAAAGCTTCAACAGAATTTCAACAATTTTGAGAGGGATTTGAAAAGTTTCAATGGGAATGGGAAGAATTGGGACAAAAATTGGAAAATTTTTAAGGGACTTTGAAAAAATTTCAACTGGAATTTTAGCAATTTTTTTATGTGAAATTGTAAACATGTGGACATGGATTTTGAAAATTCTAGAGAGAATTTTAAAAGCTTCAACAGAATTTCAACAATTTTGAGAGGGATTTGAAAAGTTTCAATGGGAATGGGAAGAATTGGGACAAAAAATGGAAAATTTTGAAGGGACTTTGAAAAAATTTCAACTGGAATTTTAGCAATTTTTTGACGTGAAATTGTAAACATGTTGAAGTGGATTTTGAAAATTCTAGAGAGAATTTTAAAAGCTTCAACAGAATTTCAACACTTTTGAGAGGGATTTGAAAAGTTTCAATGGGAATGGGAAGAATTGGGTCAAAAATTGGAAAATTTTTAAGGGACTTTGAAAAAATTTCAACTGGAATTTTAGCCATTTTTTGACGTGAAATTGTAAACATGTGGCCATGGATTTTGAAAATTCTAGAGAGAATTTTAAAAGCTTCAACAGAATTTCAACAATTTTGAGAGGGATTTGAAAAGTTTCAATGGGAATGGGAAGAATTGGGACAAAAATTGGAAAATTTTTAAGGGACTTTGAAAAAATTTCAACTGGAATTTTAGCCATTTTTTGACGTGAAATTGTAAACATGTGGCCATGGATTTTGAAAATTCTAGAGAGAATTTTAAAAGCTTCAACAGAATTTCAACAATTTTGAGAGGGATTTGAAAAGTTTCAATGGGAATGGGAAGAATTGGGACAAAAATTGGAAAATTTTTAAGGGACTTTGAAAAAATTTCAACTGGAATTTTAGCCATTTTTTGACGTGAAATTGTAAACATGTGGACATGGATTTTGAAAATTCTAGAGAGAATTTTAAAAGCTTCAACAGAATTTCAACAATTTGGAGAGGGATTTGAAAAGTTTCAATGGGAATGGGAAGAATTGGGACAAAAATTGGAAAATTTTTAAGGGACTTTGAAAAAATTTCAACTGGAATTTTAGCCATTTTTTGACGTGAAATTGTAAACATGTGGCCATGGATTTTGAAAATTCTAGAGAGAATTTTAAAAGCTTCAAGAGAATTTCAACAATTTTGAGAGGGATTTGAAAAGTTTCAATGGGAATGGGAAGAATTGGGACAAAAATTGGAAAATTTTTAAGGGACTTTGAAAAAATTTCAACTGGAATTTTAGCCATTTTTTGATGTGAAATTGTAAACATGTGGCCATGGATTTTGAAAATTCTAGAGAGAATTTTAAAAGCTTCAACAGAATTTCAACACTTTTGAGAGGGATTTGAAAAGTTTCAATGGGAATGGGAAGAATTGGGACAAAAATTGGAAAATTTTTAAGGGACTTTGAAAAAATTTCAACTGGAATTTTAGCCATTTTTTGACGTGAAATTGTAAACATGTGGACATGGATTTTGAAAATTCTAGAGAGAATTTTTAAAGCTTCAAGAGAATTTCAACAATTTTGAGAGGGATTTGAAAAGTTTCAATGGGAATGGGAAGAATTGGGACAAAAATTGGAAAATTTTTAAGGGACTTTGAAAAAATTTCAACTGGAATTTTAGCCATTTTTTGATGTGAAATTGTAAACATGTGGCCATGGATTTTGAAAATTCTAGAGAGAATTTTAAAAGCTTCAACAGAATTTCAACACTTTTGAGAGGGATTTGAAAAGTTTCAATGGGAATGGGAAGAATTGGGACAAAAATTGGAAAATTTTTAAGGGACTTTGAAAAAATTTCAACTGGAATTTTAGCCATTTTTTGACGTGAAATTGTAAACATGTGGACATGGATTTTGAAAATTCTAGAGAGAATTTTAAAAGCTTCAACAGAATTTCAACACTTTTGAGAGGGATTTGAAAAGTTTCAATGGGAATGGGAAGAATTGGGACAAAAATTGGAAAATTTTTAAGGGACTTTGAAAAAATTTCAACTGGAATTTTAGCCATTTTTTGACGTGAAATTGTAAACATGTGGACATGGATTTTGAAAATTCTAGAGAGAATTTTAAAAGCTTCAACAGAATTTCAACAATTTTGAGAGGGATTTGAAAAGTTTCAATGGGAATGGGAAGAATTGGGACAAAAAATTGGAAAATTTTTAAGGGACTTTGAAAAAATTTCAACTGGAATTTTAGCCATTTTTTGACGTGAAATTGTAAACATGTTGAAGTGGATTTTGAAAATTCTAGAGAGAATTTTAAAAGCTTCAACAGAATTTCAACACTTTTGAGAGGGATTTGAAAAGTTTCAATGGGAATGGGAAGAATTGGGACAAAAATTGGAAAATTTTTAAGGGACTTTGAAAAAATTTCAACTGGAATTTTAGCCATTTTTTGACGTGAAATTGTAAACATGTGGACATGGATTTTTAAAATTCTAGAGAGAATTTTAAAAGCTTCAAGAGAATTTCAACAATTTTGAGAGGGATTTGAAAAGTTTCAATGGGAATGGGAAGAATTGGGACAAAAATTGGAAAATTTTTAAGGGACTTTGAAAAAATTTCAACTGGAATTTTAGCCATTTTTTGATGTGAAATTGTAAACATGTGGACATGGATTTTGAAAATTCTAGAGAGAATTTTAAAAGCTTCAAGAGAATTTCAACAATTTTGAGAGGGATTTGAAAAGTTTCAATGGGAATGGGAAGAATTGGGACAAAAATTGGAAAATTTTTAAGGGACTTTGAAAAAATTTCAACTGGAATTTTAGCCATTTTTTGACGTGAAATTGTAAACATGTTGAAGTGGATTTTGAAAATTCTAGAGAGAATTTTAAAAGCTTCAACAGAATTTCAACAATTTTGAGAGGGATTTGAAAAGTTTCAATGGGAATGGGAAGAATTGGGACAAAAATTGGAAAATTTTTAAGGGACTTTGAAAAAATTTCAACTGGAATTTTAGCCATTTTTTGACGTGAAATTGTAAACATGTGGCCATGGATTTTGAAAATTCTAGAGAGAATTTTAAAAGCTTCAAGAGAATTTCAACAATTTTGAGAGGGATTTGAAACGTTTCAATGGGAATGGGAAGAATTGGGACAAAAATTGGAAAATTTTTAAGGGACTTTGAAAAAATTTCAACTGGAATTTTAGCAATTTTTTTATGTAAAATTGTAAACATGTGGCCATGGATTTTGAAAATTCTAGAGAGAATTTTAAAAGCTTCAAGAGAATTTCAACAATTTTGAGAGGGATTTGAAAAGTTTCAATGGGAATGGGAAGAATTGGGACAAAAATTGGAAAATTTTTAAGGGACTTTGAAAAAATTTCAACTGGAATTTTAGCCATTTTTTGATGTGACATTGTAAACATGTGGCCATGGATTTTGAAAATTCTAGAGAGAATTTTTAAAGCTTCAAGAGAATTTCAACAATTTTGAGAGGGATTTGAAAAGTTTCAATGGGAATGGGAAGAATTGGGACAAAAATTGGAAAATTTTTAAGGGACTTTGAAAAAATTTCAACTGGAATTTTAGCCATTTTTTGATGTGAAATTGTAAACATGTGGCCATGGATTTTGAAAATTCTAGAGAGAATTTTAAAAGCTTCAACAGAATTTCAACACTTTTGAGAGGGATTTGAAAAGTTTCAATGGGAATGGGAAGAATTGGGACAAAAATTGGAAAATTTTTAAGGGACTTTGAAAAAATTTCAACTGGAATTTTAGCCATTTTTTGACGTGAAATTGTAAACATGTGGACATGGATTTTGAAAATTCTAGAGAGAATTTTAAAAGCTTCAACAGAATTTCAACACTTTTGAGAGGGATTTGAAAAGTTTCAATGGGAATGGGAAGAATTGGGACAAAAATTGGAAAATTTTTAAGGGACTTTGAAAAAATTTCAACTGGAATTTTAGCCATTTTTTGACGTGAAATTGTAAACATGTGGACATGGATTTTGAAAATTCTAGAGAGAATTTTAAAAGCTTCAACAGAATTTCAACAATTTTGAGAGGGATTTGAAAAGTTTCAATGGGAATGGGAAGAATTGGGACAAAAAATTGGAAAATTTTTAAGGGACTTTGAAAAAATTTCAACTGGAATTTTAGCCATTTTTTGACGTGAAATTGTAAACATGTTGAAGTGGATTTTGAAAATTCTAGAGAGAATTTTAAAAGCTTCAACAGAATTTCAACACTTTTGAGAGGGATTTGAAAAGTTTCAATGGGAATGGGAAGAATTGGGACAAAAATTGGAAAATTTTTCAGGGACTTTGAAAAAATTTCAACTGGAATTTTAGCCATTTTTTGACGTGAAATTGTAAACATGTGGACATGGATTTTTAAAATTCTAGAGAGAATTTTAAAAGCTTCAAGAGAATTTCAACAATTTTGAGAGGGATTTGAAAAGTTTCAATGGGAATGGGAAGAATTGGGACAAAAATTGGAAAATTTTTAAGGGACTTTGAAAAAATTTCAACTGGAATTTTAGCCATTTTTTGATGTGAAATTGTAAACATGTGGACATGGATTTTGAAAATTCTAGAGAGAATTTTAAAAGCTTCAAGAGAATTTCAACAATTTTGAGAGGGATTTGAAAAGTTTCAATGGGAATGGGAAGAATTGGGACAAAAATTGGAAAATTTTTAAGGGACTTTGAAAAAATTTCAACTGGAATTTTAGCCATTTTTTGACGTGAAATTGTAAACATGTTGAAGTGGATTTTGAAAATTCTAGAGAGAATTTTAAAAGCTTCAACAGAATTTCAACAATTTTGAGAGGGATTTGAAAAGTTTCAATGGGAATGGGAAGAATTGGGACAAAAATTGGAAAATTTTTAAGGGACTTTGAAAAAATTTCAACTGGAATTTTAGCCATTTTTTGACGTGAAATTGTAAACATGTGGCCATGGATTTTGAAAATTCTAGAGAGAATTTTAAAAGCTTCAAGAGAATTTCAACAATTTTGAGAGGGATTTGAAACGTTTCAATGGGAATGGGAAGAATTGGGACAAAAATTGGAAAATTTTTAAGGGACTTTGAAAAAATTTCAACTGGAATTTTAGCAATTTTTTTATGTAAAATTGTAAACATGTGGCCATGGATTTTGAAAATTCTAGAGAGAATTTTAAAAGCTTCAAGAGAATTTCAACAATTTTGAGAGGGATTTGAAAAGATTCAATGGGAATGGGAAGAATTGGGACAAAAATTGGAAAATTTTTAAGGGACTTTGAAAAAATTTCAACTGGAATTTTAGCCATTTTTTGATGTGACATTGTAAACATGTGGCCATGGATTTTGAAAATTCTAGAGAGAATTTTAAAAGCTTCAAGAGAATTTCAACAATTTTGAGAGGGATTTGAAAAGTTTCAATGGGAATGGGAAGAATTGGGACAAAAATTGGAAAATTTTTAAGGGACTTTGAAAAAATTTCAACTGGAATTTTAGCCATTTTTTGACGTGAAATTGTAAACATGTGGCCATGGATTTTGAAAATTCTAGAGAGAATTTTAAAAGCTTCAAGAGAATTTCAACAATCTTGAGAGGGATTTGAAAAGTTTCAATGGGAATGGGAAGAATTGGGACAAAAATTGGAAAATTTTTAAGGGACTTTGAAAAAATTTCAACTGGAATTTTAGCCTTTTTTTTATGTGAAATTGTAAACATGTGGCCATGGATTTTGAAAATTCTAGAGAGAATTTTAAAAGCTTCAACTGAATTTCAACAATTTTGAGAGGGATTTGAAAAGTTTCAATGGGAATGGGAAGAATTGGGACAAAAATTGGAAAATTTTTAAGGGACTTTGAAAAAATTTCAACTGGAATTTTAGCCATTTTTTGACGTGAAATTGTGAACATGTGGACATGGATTTTGAAAATTCTAGAGAGAATTTTAAAAGCTTCAACAGAATTTCAACAATTTTGAGAGGGATTTGAAAAGTTTCAATGGGAATGGGAAGAATTGGGACAAAAATTGGAAAATTTTTAAGGGACTTTGAAAAAATTTCAACTGGAATTTTAGCCATTTTTTGACGTGAAATTGTAAACATGTGGCCATGGATTTTGAAAATTCTAGAGAGAATTTTAAAAGCTTCAACAGAATTTCAACAATTTTGAGAGGGATTTGAAAAGTTTCAATGGGAATGGGAAGAATTGGGACAAAAATTGGAAAATTTTTCAGGGACTTTGAAAAAATTTCAACTGGAATTTTAGCCATTTTTTGAAGTGAAATTGTAAACATGTGGACATGGATTTTGAAAATTCTAGAGAGAATTTTAAAAGCTTCAACAGAATTTCAACAATTTTGAGAGGGATTTGAAAAGTTTCAATGGGAATGGGAAGAATTGGGACAAAAATTGGAAAATTTTTAAGGGACTTTGAAAAAATTTCAACTGGAATTTTAGCCATTTTTTTATGTGAAATTGTAAACATGTGGCCATGGATTTTGAAAATTCTAGAGAGAATTTTAAAAGCTTCAACTGAATTTCAACAATTTTGAGAGGGATTTGAAAAGTTTCAATGGGAATGGGAAGAATTGGGACAAAAATTGGAAAATTTTTAAGGGACTTTGAAAAAATTTCAACTGGAATTTTAGCCATTTTTTGACGTGAAATTGTAAACATGTGGCCATGGATTTTGAAAATTCTAGAGAGAATTTTAAAAGCTTCAAGAGAATTTCAACAATTTTGAGAGGGATTTGAAAAGTTTCAATGGGAATGGGAAGAATTGGGACAAAAATTGGAAAATTTTTAAGGGACTTTGAAAAAATTTCAACTGGAATTTTAGCCATTTTTTGATGTGAAATTGTAAACATGTGGCCATGGATTTTGAAAATTCTAGAGAGAATTTTAAAAGCTTCAACAGAATTTCAACACTTTTGAGAGGGATTTGAAAAGTTTCAATGGGAATGGGAAGAATTGGGACAAAAATTGGAAAATTTTTAAGGGACTTTGAAAAAATTTCAACTGGAATTTTAGCCATTTTTTGACGTGAAATTGTAAACATGTGGACATGGATTTTGAAAATTCTAGAGAGAATTTTTAAAGCTTCAAGAGAATTTCAACAATTTTGAGAGGGATTTGAAAAGTTTCAATGGGAATGGGAAGAATTGGGACAAAAATTGGAAAATTTTTAAGGGACTTTGAAAAAATTTCAACTGGAATTTTAGCCATTTTTTGATGTGAAATTGTAAACATGTGGCCATGGATTTTGAAAATTCTAGAGAGAATTTTAAAAGCTTTAACAGAATTTCAACAATTTTGAGAGGGATTTGAAAAGTTTCAATGGGAATGGGAAGAATTGGGACAAAAATTGGAAAATTTTTAAGGGACTTTGAAAAAATTTCAACTGGAATTTTAGCCATTTTTTGACGTGAAATTGTAAACATGTGGCCATGGATTTTGAAAATTCTAGAGAGAATTTTAAAAGCTTCAAGAGAATTTCAACAATTTTGAGAGGGATTTGAAACGTTTCAATGGGAATGGGAAGAATTGGGACAAAAATTGGAAAATTTTTAAGGGACTTTGAAAAAATTTCAACTGGAATTTTAGCCATTTTTTGACGTGAAATTGTAAACATGTGGCCATGGATTTTGAAAATTCTAGAGAGAATTTTAAAAGCTTCAACAGAATTTCAACAATTTTGAGAGGGATTTGAAAAGTTTCAATGGGAATGGGAAGAATTGGGACAAAAATTGGAAAATTTTTAAGGGACTTTGAAAAAATTTCAACTGGAATTTTAGCCATTTTTTGACGTGAAATTGTAAACATGTGGACATGGATTTTGAAAATTCTAGAGAGAATTTTAAAAGCTTCAACAGAATTTCAACAATTTGGAGAGGGATTTGAAAAGTTTCAATGGGAATGGGAAGAATTGGGACAAAAATTGGAAAATTTTTAAGGGACTTTGAAAAAATTTCAACTGGAATTTTAGCCATTTTTTGACGTGAAATTGTAAACATGTGGCCATGGATTTTGAAAATTCTAGAGAGAATTTTAAAAGCTTCAAGAGAATTTCAACAATTTTGAGAGGGATTTGAAAAGTTTCAATGGGAATGGGAAGAATTGGGACAAAAATTGGAAAATTTTTAAGGGACTTTGAAAAAATTTCAACTGGAATTTTAGCCATTTTTTGATGTGAAATTGTAAACATGTGGCCATGGATTTTGAAAATTCTAGAGAGAATTTTAAAAGCTTCAACAGAATTTCAACACTTTTGAGAGGGATTTGAAAAGTTTCAATGGGAATGGGAAGAATTGGGACAAAAATTGGAAAATTTTTAAGGGACTTTGAAAAAATTTCAACTGGAATTTTAGCCATTTTTTGACGTGAAATTGTAAACATGTGGACATGGATTTTGAAAATTCTAGAGAGAATTTTTAAAGCTTCAAGAGAATTTCAACAATTTTGAGAGGGATTTGAAAAGTTTCAATGGGAATGGGAAGAATTGGGACAAAAATTGGAAAATTTTTAAGGGACTTTGAAAAAATTTCAACTGGAATTTTAGCCATTTTTTGATGTGAAATTGTAAACATGTGGCCATGGATTTTGAAAATTCTAGAGAGAATTTTAAAAGCTTCAACAGAATTTCAACACTTTTGAGAGGGATTTGAAAAGTTTCAATGGGAATGGGAAGAATTGGGACAAAAATTGGAAAATTTTTAAGGGACTTTGAAAAAATTTCAACTGGAATTTTAGCCATTTTTTGACGTGAAATTGTAAACATGTGGACATGGATTTTGAAAATTCTAGAGAGAATTTTAAAAGCTTCAACAGAATTTCAACACTTTTGAGAGGGATTTGAAAAGTTTCAATGGGAATGGGAAGAATTGGGACAAAAATTGGGAAAATTTTTAAGGGACTTTGAAAAAATTTCAACTGGAATTTTAGCCATTTTTTGACGTGAAATTGTAAACATGTGGACATGGATTTTGAAAATTCTAGAGAGAATTTTAAAAGCTTCAACAGAATTTCAACAATTTTGAGAGGGATTTGAAAAGTTTCAATGGGAATGGGAAGAATTGGGACAAAAAATTGGAAAATTTTTAAGGGACTTTGAAAAAATTTCAACTGGAATTTTAGCCATTTTTTGACGTGAAATTGTAAACATGTTGAAGTGGATTTTGAAAATTCTAGAGAGAATTTTAAAAGCTTCAACAGAATTTCAACACTTTTGAGAGGGATTTGAAAAGTTTCAATGGGAATGGGAAGAATTGGGACAAAAATTGGAAAATTTTTAAGGGACTTTGAAAAAATTTCAACTGGAATTTTAGCCATTTTTTGACGTGAAATTGTAAACATGTGGACATGGATTTTTAAAATTCTAGAGAGAATTTTAAAAGCTTCAAGAGAATTTCAACAATTTTGAGAGGGATTTGAAAAGTTTCAATGGGAATGGGAAGAATTGGGACAAAAATTGGAAAATTTTTAAGGGACTTTGAAAAAATTTCAACTGGAATTTTAGCCATTTTTTGATGTGAAATTGTAAACATGTGGACATGGATTTTGAAAATTCTAGAGAGAATTTTAAAAGCTTCAAGAGAATTTCAACAATTTTGAGAGGGATTTGAAAAGTTTCAATGGGAATGGGAAGAATTGGGACAAAAATTGGAAAATTTTTAAGGGACTTTGAAAAAATTTCAACTGGAATTTTAGCCATTTTTTGACGTGAAATTGTAAACATGTTGAAGTGGATTTTGAAAATTCTAGAGAGAATTTTAAAAGCTTCAACAGAATTTCAACAATTTTGAGAGGGATTTGAAAAGTTTCAATGGGAATGGGAAGAATTGGGACAAAAATTGGAAAATTTTTAAGGGACTTTGAAAAAATTTCAACTGGAATTTTAGCCATTTTTTGACGTGAAATTGTAAACATGTGGCCATGGATTTTGAAAATTCTAGAGAGAATTTTAAAAGCTTCAAGAGAATTTCAACAATTTTGAGAGGGATTTGAAACGTTTCAATGGGAATGGGAAGAATTGGGACAAAAATTGGAAAATTTTTAAGGGACTTTGAAAAAATTTCAACTGGAATTTTAGCAATTTTTTTATGTAAAATTGTAAACATGTGGCCATGGATTTTGAAAATTCTAGAGAGAATTTTAAAAGCTTCAAGAGAATTTCAACAATTTTGAGAGGGATTTGAAAAGTTTCAATGGGAATGGGAAGAATTGGGACAAAAATTGGAAAATTTTTAAGGGACTTTGAAAAAATTTCAACTGGAATTTTAGCCATTTTTTGATGTGACATTGTAAACATGTGGCCATGGATTTTGAAAATTCTAGAGAGAATTTTTAAAGCTTCAAGAGAATTTCAACAATTTTGAGAGGGATTTGAAAAGTTTCAATGGGAATGGGAAGAATTGGGACAAAAATTGGAAAATTTTTAAGGGACTTTGAAAAAATTTCAACTGGAATTTTAGCCATTTTTTGATGTGAAATTGTAAACATGTGGCCATGGATTTTGAAAATTCTAGAGAGAATTTTAAAAGCTTCAACAGAATTTCAACACTTTTGAGAGGGATTTGAAAAGTTTCAATGGGAATGGGAAGAATTGGGACAAAAATTGGAAAATTTTTAAGGGACTTTGAAAAAATTTCAACTGGAATTTTAGCCATTTTTTGACGTGAAATTGTAAACATGTGGACATGGATTTTGAAAATTCTAGAGAGAATTTTAAAAGCTTCAACAGAATTTCAACACTTTTGAGAGGGATTTGAAAAGTTTCAATGGGAATGGGAAGAATTGGGACAAAAATTGGAAAATTTTTAAGGGACTTTGAAAAAATTTCAACTGGAATTTTAGCCATTTTTTGACGTGAAATTGTAAACATGTGGACATGGATTTTGAAAATTCTAGAGAGAATTTTAAAAGCTTCAACAGAATTTCAACAATTTTGAGAGGGATTTGAAAAGTTTCAATGGGAATGGGAAGAATTGGGACAAAAAATTGGAAAATTTTTAAGGGACTTTGAAAAAATTTCAACTGGAATTTTAGCCATTTTTTGACGTGAAATTGTAAACATGTTGAAGTGGATTTTGAAAATTCTAGAGAGAATTTTAAAAGCTTCAACAGAATTTCAACACTTTTGAGAGGGATTTGAAAAGTTTCAATGGGAATGGGAAGAATTGGGACAAAAATTGGAAAATTTTTCAGGGACTTTGAAAAAATTTCAACTGGAATTTTAGCCATTTTTTGACGTGAAATTGTAAACATGTGGACATGGATTTTTAAAATTCTAGAGAGAATTTTAAAAGCTTCAAGAGAATTTCAACAATTTTGAGAGGGATTTGAAAAGTTTCAATGGGAATGGGAAGAATTGGGACAAAAATTGGAAAATTTTTAAGGGACTTTGAAAAAATTTCAACTGGAATTTTAGCCATTTTTTGATGTGAAATTGTAAACATGTGGACATGGATTTTGAAAATTCTAGAGAGAATTTTAAAAGCTTCAAGAGAATTTCAACAATTTTGAGAGGGATTTGAAAAGTTTCAATGGGAATGGGAAGAATTGGGACAAAAATTGGAAAATTTTTAAGGGACTTTGAAAAAATTTCAACTGGAATTTTAGCCATTTTTTGACGTGAAATTGTAAACATGTTGAAGTGGATTTTGAAAATTCTAGAGAGAATTTTAAAAGCTTCAACAGAATTTCAACAATTTTGAGAGGGATTTGAAAAGTTTCAATGGGAATGGGAAGAATTGGGACAAAAATTGGAAAATTTTTAAGGGACTTTGAAAAAATTTCAACTGGAATTTTAGCCATTTTTTGACGTGAAATTGTAAACATGTGGCCATGGATTTTGAAAATTCTAGAGAGAATTTTAAAAGCTTCAAGAGAATTTCAACAATTTTGAGAGGGATTTGAAACGTTTCAATGGGAATGGGAAGAATTGGGACAAAAATTGGAAAATTTTTAAGGGACTTTGAAAAAATTTCAACTGGAATTTTAGCAATTTTTTTATGTAAAATTGTAAACATGTGGCCATGGATTTTGAAAATTCTAGAGAGAATTTTAAAAGCTTCAAGAGAATTTCAACAATTTTGAGAGGGATTTGAAAAGTTTCAATGGGAATGGGAAGAATTGGGACAAAAATTGGAAAATTTTTAAGGGACTTTGAAAAAATTTCAACTGGAATTTTAGCCATTTTTTGATGTGACATTGTAAACATGTGGCCATGGATTTTGAAAATTCTAGAGAGAATTTTAAAAGCTTCAAGAGAATTTCAACAATTTTGAGAGGGATTTGAAAAGTTTCAATGGGAATGGGAAGAATTGGGACAAAAATTGGAAAATTTTTAAGGGACTTTGAAAAAATTTCAACTGGAATTTTAGCCATTTTTTGACGTGAAATTGTAAACATGTGGCCATGGATTTTGAAAATTCTAGAGAGAATTTTAAAAGCTTCAAGAGAATTTCAACAATCTTGAGAGGGATTTGAAAAGTTTCAATGGGAATGGGAAGAATTGGGACAAAAATTGGAAAATTTTTAAGGGACTTTGAAAAAATTTCAACTGGAATTTTAGCCTTTTTTTTATGTGAAATTGTAAACATGTGGCCATGGATTTTGAAAATTCTAGAGAGAATTTTAAAAGCTTCAACTGAATTTCAACAATTTTGAGAGGGATTTGAAAAGTTTCAATGGGAATGGGAAGAATTGGGACAAAAATTGGAAAATTTTTAAGGGACTTTGAAAAAATTTCAACTGGAATTTTAGCCATTTTTTGACGTGAAATTGTGAACATGTGGACATGGATTTTGAAAATTCTAGAGAGAATTTTAAAAGCTTCAACAGAATTTCAACAATTTTGAGAGGGATTTGAAAAGTTTCAATGGGAATGGGAAGAATTGGGACAAAAATTGGAAAATTTTTAAGGGACTTTGAAAAAATTTCAACTGGAATTTTAGCCATTTTTTGACGTGAAATTGTAAACATGTGGCCATGGATTTTGAAAATTCTAGAGAGAATTTTAAAAGCTTCAACAGAATTTCAACAATTTTGAGAGGGATTTGAAAAGTTTCAATGGGAATGGGAAGAATTGGGACAAAAATTGGAAAATTTTTCAGGGACTTTGAAAAAATTTCAACTGGAATTTTAGCCATTTTTTGAAGTGAAATTGTAAACATGTGGACATGGATTTTGAAAATTCTAGAGAGAATTTTAAAAGCTTCAACAGAATTTCAACAATTTTGAGAGGGATTTGAAAAGTTTCAATGGGAATGGGAAGAATTGGGACAAAAATTGGAAAATTTTTAAGGGACTTTGAAAAAATTTCAACTGGAATTTTAGCCATTTTTTTATGTGAAATTGTAAACATGTGGCCATGGATTTTGAAAATTCTAGAGAGAATTTTAAAAGCTTCAACTGAATTTCAACAATTTTGAGAGGGATTTGAAAAGTTTCAATGGGAATGGGAAGAATTGGGACAAAAATTGGAAAATTTTTAAGGGACTTTGAAAAAATTTCAACTGGAATTTTAGCCATTTTTTGACGTGAAATTGTAAACATGTGGCCATGGATTTTGAAAATTCTAGAGAGAATTTTAAAAGCTTCAACAGAATTTCAACACTTTTGAGAGGGATTTGAAAAGTTTCAATGGGAATGGGAAGAATTGGGACAAAAATTGGAAAATTTTTAAGGGACTTTGAAAAAATTTCAACTGGAATTTTAGCCATTTTTTGACGTGAAATTGTAAACATGTGGACATGGATTTTGAAAATTCTAGAGAGAATTTTTAAAGCTTCAAGAGAATTTCAACAATTTTGAGAGGGATTTGAAAAGTTTCAATGGGAATGGGAAGAATTGGGACAAAAATTGGAAAATTTTTAAGGGACTTTGAAAAAATTTCAACTGGAATTTTAGCCATTTTTTGATGTGAAATTGTAAACATGTGGCCATGGATTTTGAAAATTCTAGAGAGAATTTTAAAAGCTTTAACAGAATTTCAACAATTTTGAGAGGGATTTGAAAAGTTTCAATGGGAATGGGAAGAATTGGGACAAAAATTGGAAAATTTTTAAGGGACTTTGAAAAAATTTCAACTGGAATTTTAGCCATTTTTTGACGTGAAATTGTAAACATGTGGCCATGGATTTTGAAAATTCTAGAGAGAATTTTAAAAGCTTCAAGAGAATTTCAACAATTTTGAGAGGGATTTGAAACGTTTCAATGGGAATGGGAAGAATTGGGACAAAAATTGGAAAATTTTTAAGGGACTTTGAAAAAATTTCAACTGGAATTTTAGCAATTTTTTTATGTAAAATTGTAAACATGTGGCCATGGATTTTGAAAATTCTAGAGAGAATTTTAAAAGCTTCAAGAGAATTTCAACAATTTTGAGAGGGATTTGAAAAGTTTCAATGGGAATGGGAAGAATTGGGACAAAAATTGGAAAATTTTTAAGGGACTTTGAAAAAATTTCAACTGGAATTTTAGCCATTTTTTGATGTGACATTGTAAACATGTGGCCATGGATTTTGAAAATTCTAGAGAGAATTTTAAAAGCTTCAAGAGAATTTCAACAATTTTGAGAGGGATTTGAAAAGTTTCAATGGGAATGGGAAGAATTGGGACAAAAATTGGAAAATTTTTAAGGGACTTTGAAAAAATTTCAACTGGAATTTTAGCCATTTTTTGACGTGAAATTGTAAACATGTGGCCATGGATTTTGAAAATTCTAGAGAGAATTTTAAAAGCTTCAAGAGAATTTCAACAATCTTGAGAGGGATTTGAAAAGTTTCAATGGGAATGGGAAGAATTGGGACAAAAATTGGAAAATTTTTAAGGGACTTTGAAAAAATTTCAACTGGAATTTTAGCCTTTTTTTTATGTGAAATTGTAAACATGTGGCCATGGATTTTGAAAATTCTAGAGAGAATTTTAAAAGCTTCAACTGAATTTCAACAATTTTGAGAGGGATTTGAAAAGTTTCAATGGGAATGGGAAGAATTGGGACAAAAATTGGAAAATTTTTAAGGGACTTTGAAAAAATTTCAACTGGAATTTTAGCCATTTTTTGACGTGAAATTGTGAACATGTGGACATGGATTTTGAAAATTCTAGAGAGAATTTTAAAAGCTTCAACAGAATTTCAACAATTTTGAGAGGGATTTGAAAAGTTTCAATGGGAATGGGAAGAATTGGGACAAAAATTGGAAAATTTTTAAGGGACTTTGAAAAAATTTCAACTGGAATTTTAGCCATTTTTTGACGTGAAATTGTAAACATGTGGCCATGGATTTTGAAAATTCTAGAGAGAATTTTAAAAGCTTCAACAGAATTTCAACAATTTTGAGAGGGATTTGAAAAGTTTCAATGGGAATGGGAAGAATTGGGACAAAAATTGGAAAATTTTTCAGGGACTTTGAAAAAATTTCAACTGGAATTTTAGCCATTTTTTGAAGTGAAATTGTAAACATGTGGACATGGATTTTGAAAATTCTAGAGAGAATTTTAAAAGCTTCAACAGAATTTCAACAATTTTGAGAGGGATTTGAAAAGTTTCAATGGGAATGGGAAGAATTGGGACAAAAATTGGAAAATTTTTAAGGGACTTTGAAAAAATTTCAACTGGAATTTTAGCCATTTTTTTATGTGAAATTGTAAACATGTGGCCATGGATTTTGAAAATTCTAGAGAGAATTTTAAAAGCTTCAACTGAATTTCAACAATTTTGAGAGGGATTTGAAAAGTTTCAATGGGAATGGGAAGAATTGGGACAAAAATTGGAAAATTTTTAAGGGACTTTGAAAAAATTTCAACTGGAATTTTAGCCATTTTTTGACGTGAAATTGTAAACATGTGGCCATGGATTTTGAAAATTCTAGAGAGAATTTTAAAAGCTTCAAGAGAATTTCAACAATTTTGAGAGGGATTTGAAAAGTTTCAATGGGAATGGGAAGAATTGGGACAAAAATTGGAAAATTTTTAAGGGACTTTGAAAAAATTTCAACTGGAATTTTAGCCATTTTTTGATGTGAAATTGTAAACATGTGGCCATGGATTTTGAAAATTCTAGAGAGAATTTTAAAAGCTTCAACAGAATTTCAACACTTTTGAGAGGGATTTGAAAAGTTTCAATGGGAATGGGAAGAATTGGGACAAAAATTGGAAAATTTTTAAGGGACTTTGAAAAAATTTCAACTGGAATTTTAGCCATTTTTTGACGTGAAATTGTAAACATGTGGACATGGATTTTGAAAATTCTAGAGAGAATTTTTAAAGCTTCAAGAGAATTTCAACAATTTTGAGAGGGATTTGAAAAGTTTCAATGGGAATGGGAAGAATTGGGACAAAAATTGGAAAATTTTTAAGGGACTTTGAAAAAATTTCAACTGGAATTTTAGCCATTTTTTGATGTGAAATTGTAAACATGTGGCCATGGATTTTGAAAATTCTAGAGAGAATTTTAAAAGCTTTAACAGAATTTCAACAATTTTGAGAGGGATTTGAAAAGTTTCAATGGGAATGGGAAGAATTGGGACAAAAATTGGAAAATTTTTAAGGGACTTTGAAAAAATTTCAACTGGAATTTTAGCCATTTTTTGAAGTGAAATTGTAAACATGTGGACATGGATTTTGAAAATTCTAGAGAGAATTTTAAAAGCTTCAACAGAATTTCAACACTTTTGAGAGGGATTTGAAAAGTTTCAATGGGAATGGGAAGAATTGGGACAAAAATTGGAAAATTTTTAAGGGACTTTGAAAAAATTTCAACTGGAATTTTAGCCATTTTTTGACGTGAAATTGTAAACATGTGGACATGGATTTTGAAAATTCTAGAGAGAATTTTAAAAGCTTCAACAGAATTTCAACAATTTTGAGAGGGATTTGAAAAGTTTCAATGGGAATGGGAAGAATTGGGACAAAAAATTGGAAAATTTTTAAGGGACTTTGAAAAAATTTCAACTGGAATTTTAGCCATTTTTTGACGTGAAATTGTAAACATGTTGAAGTGGATTTTGAAAATTCTAGAGAGAATTTTAAAAGCTTCAACAGAATTTCAACACTTTTGAGAGGGATTTGAAAAGTTTCAATGGGAATGGGAAGAATTGGGACAAAAATTGGAAAATTTTTCAGGGACTTTGAAAAAATTTCAACTGGAATTTTAGCCATTTTTTGACGTGAAATTGTAAACATGTGGACATGGATTTTTAAAATTCTAGAGAGAATTTTAAAAGCTTCAAGAGAATTTCAACAATTTTGAGAGGGATTTGAAAAGTTTCAATGGGAATGGGAAGAATTGGGACAAAAATTGGAAAATTTTTAAGGGACTTTGAAAAAATTTCAACTGGAATTTTAGCCATTTTTTGATGTGAAATTGTAAACATGTGGACATGGATTTTGAAAATTCTAGAGAGAATTTTAAAAGCTTCAAGAGAATTTCAACAATTTTGAGAGGGATTTGAAAAGTTTCAATGGGAATGGGAAGAATTGGGACAAAAATTGGAAAATTTTTAAGGGACTTTGAAAAAATTTCAACTGGAATTTTAGCCATTTTTTGACGTGAAATTGTAAACATGTTGAAGTGGATTTTGAAAATTCTAGAGAGAATTTTAAAAGCTTCAACAGAATTTCAACAATTTTGAGAGGGATTTGAAAAGTTTCAATGGGAATGGGAAGAATTGGGACAAAAATTGGAAAATTTTTAAGGGACTTTGAAAAAATTTCAACTGGAATTTTAGCCATTTTTTGACGTGAAATTGTAAACATGTGGCCATGGATTTTGAAAATTCTAGAGAGAATTTTAAAAGCTTCAAGAGAATTTCAACAATTTTGAGAGGGATTCGAAACGTTTCAATGGGAATGGGAAGAATTGGGACAAAAATTGGAAAATTTTTAAGGGACTTTGAAAAAATTTCAACTGGAATTTTAGCAATTTTTTTATGTAAAATTGTAAACATGTGGCCATGGATTTTGAAAATTCTAGAGAGAATTTTAAAAGCTTCAAGAGAATTTCAACAATTTTGAGAGGGATTTGAAAAGTTTCAATGGGAATGGGAAGAATTGGGACAAAAATTGGAAAATTTTTAAGGGACTTTGAAAAAATTTCAACTGGAATTTTAGCCATTTTTTGACGTGAAATTGTAAACATGTGGCCATGGATTTTGAAAATTCTAGAGAGAATTTTAAAAGCTTCAAGAGAATTTCAACAATTTTGAGAGGGATTTGAAAAGTTTCAATGGGAATGGGAAGAATTGGGACAAAAATTGGAAAATTTTTAAGGGACTTTGAAAAAATTTCAACTGGAATTTTAGCCATTTTTTGACGTGAAATTGTAAACATGTGGCCATGGATTTTGAAAATTCTAGAGAGAATTTTAAAAGCTTCAAGAGAATTTCAACAATCTTGAGAGGGATTTGAAAAGTTTCAATGGGAATGGGAAGAATTGGGACAAAAATTGGAAAATTTTTAAGGGACTTTGAAAAAATTTCAACTGGAATTTTAGCATTTTTTTGATGTGAAATTGTAAACATGTGGCCATGGATTTTGAAAATTCTAGAGAGAATTTTAAAAGCTTCAACTGAATTTCAACAATTTTGAGAGGGATTTGAAAAGTTTCAATGGGAATGGGAAGAATTGGGACAAAAATTGGAAAATTTTTAAGGGACTTTGAAAAAATTTCAACTGGAATTTTAGCCATTTTTTGATGTGAAATTGTGAACATGTGGACATGGATTTTGAAAATTCTAGAGAGAATTTTAAAAGCTTCAACAGAATTTCAACAATTTTGAGAGGGATTTGAAAAGTTTCAATGGGAATGGGAAGAATTGGGACAAAAATTGGAAAATTTTTAAGGGACTTTGAAAAAATTTCAACTGGAATTTTAGCCATTTTTTTAAGTGAAATTGTAAACATGTGGCCATGGATTTTGAAAATTCTAGAGAGAATTTTAAAAGCTTCAACAGAATTTCAACAATTTTGAGAGGGATTTGAAAAGTTTCAATGGGAATGGGAAGAATTGGGACAAAAATTGGAAAATTTTTCAGGGACTTTGAAAAAATTTCAACTGGAATTTTAGCCATTTTTTGAAGTGAAATTGTAAACATGTGGACATGGATTTTGAAAATTCTAGAGAGAATTTTAAAAGCTTCAACAGAATTTCAACAATTTTGAGAGGGATTTGAAAAGTTTCAATGGGAATGGGAAGAATTGGGACAAAAATTGGAAAATTTTTAAGGGACTTTGAAAAAATTTCAAATGGAATTTTAGCCATTTTTTTATGTGAAATTGTAAACATGTGGCCATGGATTTTGAAAATTCTAGAGAGAATTTTAAAAGCTTCAACTGAATTTCAACAATTTTGAGAGGGATTTGAAAAGTTTCAATGGGAATGGGAAGAATTGGGACAAAAATTGGAAAATTTTTAAGGGACTTTGAAAAAATTTCAACTGGAATTTTAGCCATTTTTTGACGTGAAATTGTAAACATGTGGCCATGGATTTTGAAAATTCTAGAGAGAATTTTAAAAGCTTCAACAGAATTTCAACAATTTTGAGAGGGATTTGAAAAGTTTCAATGGGAAAGGGAAGAATTGGGACAAAAATTGGATAATTTTTAAGGGACTTTGAAAAAATTTCAACTGGAATTTTAGCCATTTTTTGACGTGAAATTGTAAACATGTGGCCATGGATTTTGAAAATTCTAGAGAGAATTTTAAAAGCTTCAAGAGAATTTCAACAATTTTGAGAGGGATTTGAAAAGTTTCAATGGGAATGGGAAGAATTGGGACAAAAATTGGAAAATTTTTAAGGGACTTTGAAAAAATTTCAGCTGGAATTTTAGCCATTTTTTGACGTGAAATTGTAAACATGTGGCCATGGATTTTGAAAATTCTAGAGAGAATTTTAAAAGCTTCAACAGAATTTCAACAATTTTGAGAGGGATTTGAAAAGTTTCAATGGGAATGGGAAGAATTGGGACAAAAATTGGAAAATTTTTAAGGGACTTTGAAAAAATTTCAACTGGAATTTTAGCAATTTTTTAATGTGAAATTGTAAACATGTGGCCATGGATTTTGAAAATTCTAGAGAGAATTTTAAAAGCTTCAAGAGAATTTCAACAATTTTGAGAGGGATTTGAAAAGTTTCAATGGGAATGGGAAGAATTGGGACAAAAATTGGAAAATTTTTAAGGGACTTTGAAAAAATTTCAAATGGAATTTTAGCCATTTTTTTTAAGTGAAATTGTAAACATGTGGCCATGGATTTTGAAAATTCTAGAGAGAATTTTAAAAGCTTCAACAGAATTTCAACACTTTTGAGAGGGATTTGAAAAGTTTCAATGAAAAAGGGAAGAATTGGGACAAAAATGGGAAAATTTTTAAGGGACTTTGAAAAAATTTCAACTGGAATTTTAGCCATTTTTTGACGTGAAATTGTAAACATGTGGACATGGATTTTGAAAATTCTAGAGAAAATTTTAAAAGCTTCAACAGAATTTCAACACTTTTGAGAGGGATTTGAAAAGTTTCAATGGGAATGGGAAGAATTGGGACAAAAATTGGAAAATTTTTAAGGGACTTTGAAAAAATTTCAACTGGAATTTTAGCCATTTTTTGATGTGAAATTGTAGACATGTGGACATGGATTTTGAAAATTCTAGAGAGAATTTTAAAAGCTTCAACAGAATTTCAACAGTTTTGAGAGGGATTTGAAAAGTTTCAATGGGAATGGGAAGAATTGGGACAAAAATTGGAAAATTTTTAAGGGACTTTGAAAAAATTTCAACTGGAATTTTAGCCATTTTTTGACGTGAAATTGTAAACATGTGGCCATGGATTTTGAAAATTCTAGAGAGAATTTTAAAAGCTTCAAGAGAATTTCAACAATTTTGAGAGGGATTTGAAAAGTTTCAATGGGAATGGGAAGAATTGGGACAAAAATTGGAAAATTTTTAAGGGACTTTGAAAAAATTTCAACTGGAATTTTAGCATTTTTTTTACGTGAAATTGTAAACATGTGGAAGTGGATTTTGAAAATTCTAGAGAGAATTTTAAAAGCTTCAAGAGAATTTCAACAATCTTGAGAGGGATTTGAAAAGTTTCAATGGGAATGGGAAGAATTGGGACAAAAATTGGAAAATTTTTAAGGGACTTTGAAAAAATTTCAACTGGAATTTTAGCATTTTTTTGATGTGAAATTGTAAACATGTGGCCATGGATTTTGAAAATTCTAGAGAGAATTTTAAAAGCTTCAACTGAATTTCAACAATTTTGAGAGGGATTTGAAAAGTTTCAATGGGAATGGGAAGAATTGGGACAAAAATTGGAAAATTTTTAAGGGACTTTGAAAAAATTTCAACTGGAATTTTAGCCATTTTTTTAAGTGAAATTGTAAACATGTGGCCATGGATTTTGAAAATTCTAGAGAGAATTTTAAAAGCTTCAACAGAATTTCAACAATTTTGAGAGGGATTTGAAAAGTTTCAATGGGAATGGGAAGAATTGGGACAAAAATTGGAAAATTTTTCAGGGACTTTGAAAAAATTTCAACTGGAATTTTAGCCATTTTTTGAAGTGAAATTGTAAACATGTGGACATGGATTTTGAAAATTCTAGAGAGAATTTTAAAAGCTTCAACAGAATTTCAACAATTTTGAGAGGGATTTGAAAAGTTTCAATGGGAATGGGAAGAATTGGGACAAAAATTGGAAAATTTTTAAGGGACTTTGAAAAAATTTCAAATGGAATTTTAGCCATTTTTTTATGTGAAATTGTAAACATGTGGCCATGGATTTTGAAAATTCTAGAGAGAATTTTAAAAGCTTCAACTGAATTTCAACAATTTTGAGAGGGATTTGAAAAGTTTCAATGGGAATGGGAAGAATTGGGACAAAAATTGGAAAATTTTTAAGGGACTTTGAAAAAATTTCAACTGGAATTTTAGCCATTTTTTGACGTGAAATTGTAAACATGTGGCCATGGATTTTGAAAATTCTAGAGAGAATTTTAAAAGCTTCAACAGAATTTCAACAATTTTGAGAGGGATTTGAAAAGTTTCAATGGGAAAGGGAAGAATTGGGACAAAAATTGGATAATTTTTAAGGGACTTTGAAAAAATTTCAACTGGAATTTTAGCCATTTTTTGACGTGAAATTGTAAACATGTGGCCATGGATTTTGAAAATTCTAGAGAGAATTTTAAAAGCTTCAAGAGAATTTCAACAATTTTGAGAGGGATTTGAAAAGTTTCAATGGGAATGGGAAGAATTGGGACAAAAATTGGAAAATTTTTAAGGGACTTTGAAAAAATTTCAGCTGGAATTTTAGCCATTTTTTGACGTGAAATTGTAAACATGTGGCCATGGATTTTGAAAATTCTAGAGAGAATTTTAAAAGCTTCAACAGAATTTCAACAATTTTGAGAGGGATTTGAAAAGTTTCAATGGGAATGGGAAGAATTGGGACAAAAATTGGAAAATTTTTAAGGGACTTTGAAAAAATTTCAACTGGAATTTTAGCAATTTTTTAATGTGAAATTGTAAACATGTGGCCATGGATTTTGAAAATTCTAGAGAGAATTTTAAAAGCTTCAAGAGAATTTCAACAATTTTGAGAGGGATTTGAAAAGTTTCAATGGGAATGGGAAGAATTGGGACAAAAATTGGAAAATTTTTAAGGGACTTTGAAAAAATTTCAACTGGAATTTTAGCCATTTTTTTAAGTGAAATTGTAAACATGTGGCCATGGATTTTGAAAATTCTAGAGAGAATTTTAAAAGCTTCAACAGAATTTCAACACTTTTGAGAGGGATTTGAAAAGTTTCAATGAAAAAGGGAAGAATTGGGACAAAAATTGGAAAATTTTTAAGGGACTTTGAAAAAATTTCAACTGGAATTTTAGCAATTTTTTGACGTGAAATTGTAAACATGTGGACATGGATTTTGAAAATTCTAGAGAAAATTTTAAAAGCTTCAACAGAATTTCAACACTTTTGAGAGGGATTTGAAAAGTTTCAATGGGAATGGGAAGAATTGGGACAAAAATTGGAAAATTTTTAAGGGACTTTGAAAAAATTTCAACTGGAATTTTAGCCATTTTTTGATGTGAAATTGTAGACATGTGGACATGGATTTTGAAAATTCTAGAGAGAATTTTAAAAGCTTCAACAGAATTTCAACAGTTTTGAGAGGGATTTGAAAAGTTTCAATGGGAATGGGAAGAATTGGGACAAAAATTGGAAAATTTTTAAGGGACTTTGAAAAAATTTCAACTGGAATTTTAGCCATTTTTTGACGTGAAATTGTAAACATGTGGCCATGGATTTTGAAAATTCTAGAGAGAATTTTAAAAGCTTCAAGAGAATTTCAACAATTTTGAGAGGGATTTGAAAAGTTTCAATGGGAATGGGAAGAATTGGGACAAAAATTGGAAAATTTTTAAGGGACTTTGAAAAAATTTCAACTGGAATTTTAGCATTTTTTTTACGTGAAATTGTAAACATGTGGAAGTGGATTTTGAAAATTCTAGAGAGAATTTTAAAAGCTTCAAGAGAATTTCAACAAGTTTGAGAGGGATTTGAAAAGTTTCAATGGGAAAGGGAAGAATTGGGACAAAATTGGAAAATTTTTAAGGACTTTGAAAAAATTTCAACTGGAATTTTAGCCTTTTTTTTATGTGAAATTGTAAACATGTGGACATGGATTTTGAAAATTCTAGAGAGAATTTTAAAAGCTTCAACAGAATTTCAACACTTTTGAGAGGGATTTGAAAAGTTTCAATGGGAATGGGAAGAATTGGGACAAAAATTGGAAAATTTTTAAGGGACTTTGAAAAAATTTCAACTGGAATTTTAGCCATTTTTTGACGTGAAATTGTAAACATGTGGCCATGGATTTTTAAAATTCTAGAGAGAATTTTAAAAGCTTCAAGAGAATTTCAACAATTTTGAGAGGGATTTGAAAAGTTTCAATGGGAATGGAAGAATTGGGACAAAAATTGGAAAATTTTTAAGGGACTTTGAAAAAATTTCAACTGGAATTTTAGCCATTTTTTGACGTGAAATTGTAAACATGTGGCCATGGATTTTGAAAATTCTAGAGAGAATTTAAAAGCTTCAACAGAATTTCAACAATTTTGAGAGGGATTTGAAAAGTTTCAATGGGAATGGGAAGAATTGGGACAAAAATTGGAAAATTTTTAAGGGACTTTGAAAAAATTTCAACTGGAATTTTAGCCATTTTTTGATGTGAAATTGTAAACATGTGGACATGGATTTTGAAAATTCTAGAGAGAATTTTAAAAGCTTCAACAGAATTTCAACAGTTTTGAGAGGGATTTGAAAAGTTTCAATGGGAATGGGAAGAATTGGGACAAAAATTGGAAAATTTTTAAGGGACTTTGAAAAAATTTCAACTGGAATTTTAGCAATTTTTTGACGTGAAATTGTAAACATGTTGAAGTGGATTTTGAAAATTCTAGAGAGAATTTTAAAAGCTTCAACAGAATTTCAACAATTTTGAGAGGGATTTGAAAAGTTTCAATGGGAATGGGAAGAATTGGGACAAAAATTGGAAAATTTTTAAGGGACTTTGAAAAAATTTCAACTGGAATTTTAGCATTTTTTTATGTGAAATTGTGAACATGTGGACATGGATTTTGAAAATTCTAGAGAGAATTTTAAAAGCTTCAACTGAATTTCAACAATTTTGAGAGGGATTTGAAAAGTTTCAATGGGAATGGGAAGAATTGGGACAAAAATTGGAAAATTTTTAAGGGACTTTGAAAAAATTTCAACTGGAATTTTAGCCATTTTTTGACGTGAAATTGTGAACATGTGGACATGGATTTTGAAAATTCTAGAGAGAATTTTAAAAGCTTCAACAGAATTTCAACAATTTTGAGAGGGATTTGAAAAGTTTCAATGGGAATGGGAAGAATTGGGACAAAAATTGGAAAATTTTTCAGGGACTTTGAAAAAATTTCAACTGGAATTTTAGCCATTTTTTTAAGTGAAATTGTAAACATGTGGCCATGGATTTTGAAAATTCTAGAGAGAATTTTAAAAGCTTCAACAGAATTTCAACAATTTTGAGAGGGATTTGAAAAGTTTCAATGGGAATGGGAAGAATTGGGACAAAAATTGGAAAATTTTTCAGGGACTTTGAAAAAATTTCAACTGGAATTTTAGCCATTTTTTGAAGTGAAATTGTAAACATGTGGACATGGATTTTGAAAATTCTAGAGAGAATTTTAAAAGCTTCAACAGAATTTCAACAATTTTGAGAGGGATTTGAAAAGTTTCAATGGGAATGGGAAGAATTGGGACAAAAATTGGAAAATTTTTAAGGGACTTTGAAAAAATTTCAAATGGAATTTTAGCCATTTTTTGATGTGAAATTGTAAACATGTGGCCATGGATTTTGAAAATTCTAGAGAGAATTTTAAAAGCTTCAACTGAATTTCAACACTTTTGAGAGGGATTTGAAAAGTTTCAATGGGAATGGGAAGAATTGGGACAAATATTGGAAAATTTTTAAGGGACTTTGAAAAAATTTCAACTGGAATTTTAGCCATTTTTTGACGTGAAATTGTAAACATGTGGCCATGGATTTTGAAAATTCTAGAGAGAATTTTAAAAGCTTCAACAGAATTTCAACAATTTTGAGAGGGATTTGAAAAGTTTCAATGGGAAAGGGAAGAATTGGGACAAAAATTGGATAATTTTTAAGGGACTTTGAAAAAATTTCAACTGGAATTTTAGCCATTTTTTGACGTGAAATTGTAAACATGTGGCCATGGATTTTGAAAATTCTAGAGAGAATTTTAAAAGCTTCAAGAGAATTTCAACAATTTTGAGAGGGATTTGAAAAGTTTCAATGGGAATGGGAAGAATTGGGACAAAAATTGGAAAATTTTTAAGGGACTTTGAAAAAATTTCAGCTGGAATTTTAGCCATTTTTTGACGTGAAATTGTAAACATGTGGCCATGGATTTTGAAAATTCTAGAGAGAATTTTAAAAGCTTCAACAGAATTTCAACAATTTTGAGAGGGATTTGAAAAGTTTCAATGGGAATGGGAAGAATTGGGACAAAAATTGGAAAATTTTTAAGGGACTTTGAAAAAATTTCAACTGGAATTTTAGCAATTTTTTAATGTGAAATTGTAAACATGTGGCCATGGATTTTGAAAATTCTAGAGAGAATTTTAAAAGCTTCAAGAGAATTTCAACAATTTTGAGAGGGATTTGAAAAGTTTCAATGGGAATGGGAAGAATTGGGACAAAAATTGGAAAATTTTTAAGGGACTTTGAAAAAATTTCAACTGGAATTTTAGCCATTTTTTTAAGTGAAATTGTAAACATGTGGCCATGGATTTTGAAAATTCTAGAGAGAATTTTAAAAGCTTCAACAGAATTTCAACACTTTTGAGAGGGATTTGAAAAGTTTCAATGAAAAAGGGAAGAATTGGGACAAAAATTGGAAAATTTTTAAGGGACTTTGAAAAAATTTCAACTGGAATTTTAGCAATTTTTTTATGTGAAATTGTAAACATGTGGACATGGATTTTGAAAATTCTAGAGAAAATTTTAAAAGCTTCAAGAGAATTTCTACAATTTTGAGAGGGATTTGAAAAGTTTCAATGGGAATGGGAAGAATTGGGACAAAAATTGGAAAATTTTTAAGGGACTTTGAAAAAATTTCAACTGGAATTTTAGCCATTTTTTGATGTGAAATTGTAGACATGTGGACATGGATTTTGAAAATTCTAGAGAGAATTTTAAAAGCTTCAACAGAATTTCAACAGTTTTGAGAGGGATTTGAAAAGTTTCAATGGGAATGGGAAGAATTGGGACAAAAATTGGAAAATTTTTAAGGGACTTTGAAAAAATTTCAACTGGAATTTTAGCCATTTTTTGACGTGAAATTGTAAACATGTGGCCATGGATTTTGAAAATTCTAGAGAGAATTTTAAAAGCTTCAAGAGAATTTCAACAATTTTGAGAGGGATTTGAAAAGTTTCAATGGGAATGGGAAGAATTGGGACAAAAATTGGAAAATTTTTAAGGGACTTTGAAAAAATTTCAACTGGAATTTTAGCATTTTTTTTACGTGAAATTGTAAACATGTGGAAGTGGATTTTGAAAATTCTAGAGAGAATTTTAAAAGCTTCAAGAGAATTTCAACAAGTTTGAGAGGGATTTGAAAAGTTTCAATGGGAAAGGGAAGAATTGGGACAAAAATTGGAAAATTTTTAAGGGACTTTGAAAAAATTTCAACTGGAATTTTAGCCATTTTTTTATGTGAAATTGTAAACATGTGGACATGGATTTTGAAAATTCTAGAGAGAATTTTAAAAGCTTCAAGAGAATTTCAACAGTTTTGAGAGGGATTTGAAAAGTTTCAATGGGAATGGGAAGAATTGGGACAAAAATTGGAAAATTTTTAAGGGACTTTGAAAAAATTTCAACTGGAATTTTAGCCATTTTTTCACGTGAAATTGTAAACATGTGGCCATGGATTTTGAAAATTCTAGAGAGAATTTTAAAAGCTTCAAGAGAATTTCAACAATTTTGAGAGGGATTTGAAAAGTTTCAATGGGAATGGGAAGAATTGGGACAAAAATTGGAAAATTTTTAAGGGACTTTGAAAAAATTTCAACTGGAATTTTAGCCATTTTTTGACGTGAAATTGTAAACATGTGGCCATGGATTTTGAAAATTCTAGAGAGAATTTTAAAAGCTTCAACAGAATTTCAACAATTTGGAGAGGGATTTGAAAAGTTTCAATGGGAATGGGAAGAATTGGGACAAAAATTGGAAAATTTTTAAGGGACTTTGAAAAAATTTCAACTGGAATTTTAGCATTTTTTTACGTGAAATTGTGAACATGTGGACATGGATTTTGAAAATTCTAGAGAGAATTTTAAAAGCTTCAAGAGAATTTCAACAATTTTGAGAGGGATTTGAAAAGTTTCAATGGGAAAGGGAAGAATTGGGACAAAAATTGGAAAATTTTTAAGGGACTTTGAAAAAATTTCAACTGGAATTTTAGCCATTTTTTTATGTGAAATTGTAAACATGTGGACATGGATTTTGAAAATTCTAGAGAGAATTTTAAAAGCTTCAACAGAATTTCAACACTTTTGGAGAGGGATTTGAAAAGTTTCAATGGGAATGGGAAGAATTGGGACAAAAATTGGAAAATTTTTAAGGGACTTTGAAAAAATTTCAACTGGAATTTTAGCCATTTTTTGACGTGAAATTGTAAACATGTGGCCATGGATTTTTAAAATTCTAGAGAGAATTTTAAAAGCTTCAAGAGAATTTCAACAATTTTGAGAGGGATTTGAAAAGTTTCAATGGGAATGGGAAGAATTGGGACAAAAATTGGAAAATTTTTCAGGGACTTTGAAAAAAATTCAACTGGAATTTTAGCCATTTTTTGACGTGAAATTGTAAACATGTGGACATGGATTTTGAAAATTCTAGAGAGAATTTTAAAAGCTTCAACAGAATTTCAACAATTTTGAGAGGGATTTGAAAAGTTTCAATGGGAATGGGAAGAATTGGGACAAAAATTGGAAAATTTTTAAGGGACTTTGAAAAAATTTCAAATGGAATTTTAGCAATTTTTTGATGTGAAATTGTAAACATGTGGACATGGATTTTGAAAATTCTAGAGAGAATTTTAAAAGCTTCAACTGAATTTCAACAATTTTGAGAGGGATTTGAAAAGTTTCAATGGGAATGGGAAGAATTGGGACAAAAATTGGAAAATTTTTAAGGGACTTTGAAAAATTTTCAACTGGAATTTTAGCCATTTTTTGACGTGAAATTGTAAACATGTGGCCATGGATTTTGAAAATTCTAGAGAGAATTTTAAAAGCTTCAAGAGAATTTCAACAATTTTGAGAGGGATTTGAAAAGTTTCAATGGGAAAGGGAAGAATTGGGACAAAATTGGAAAATTTTTAAGGGACTTTGAAAAAATTTCAAATGGAATTTTAGCCATTTTTTGACGTGAAATTGTAAACATGTGGCCATGGATTTTGAAAATTCTAGAGAGAATTTTAAAAGCTTCAACTGAATTTCAACAATTTTGAGAGGGATTTGAAAAGTTTCAATGGGAATGGGAAGAATTGGGACAAAAATTGGAAAATTTTTAAGGGACTTTGAAAAAATTTCAACTGGAATTTTAGCCATTTTTTGACGTGAAATTGTGAACATGTGGACATGGATTTTGAAAATTCTAGAGAGAATTTTAAAAGCTTCAACAGAATTTCAACAATTTTGAGAGGGATTTGAAAAGTTTCAATGGGAATGGGAAGAATTGGGGACAAAAATTGGAAAATTTTTAAGGGACTTTGAAAAAATTTCAACTGGAATTTTAGCCATTTTTTGACGTGAAATTGTAAACATGTGGCCATGGATTTTGAAAATTCTAGAGAGAATTTTAAAAGCTTCAAGAGAATTTCAACAATTTTGAGAGGGATTTGAAAAGTTTCAATGGGAATGGGAAGAATTGGGACAAAAATTGGAAAATTTTTCAGGGACTTTGAAAAAAATTCAACTGGAATTTTAGCCATTTTTTGATGTGAAATTGTAAACATGTGGACATGGATTTTGAAAATTCTAGAGAGAATTTTAAAAGCTTCAACAGAATTTCAACAATTTTGAGAGGGATTTGAAAAGTTTCAATGGGAATGGGAAGAATTGGGACAAAAATTGGAAAATTTTTAAGGGACTTTGAAAAAATTTCAACTGGAATTTTAGCCATTTTTTGATGTGAAATTGTAAACATGTGGCCATGGATTTTGAAAATTCTAGAGAGAATTTTAAAAGCTTCAACAGAATTTCAACAATTTTGAGAGGGATTTGAAAAGTTTCAATGGGAATGGGAAGAATTGGGACAAAAATTGGAAAATTTTTAAGGGACTTTGAAAAAATTTCAACTGGAATTTTAGCCATTTTTTGACGTGAAATTGTAAACATGTGGACATGGATTTTGAAAATTCTAGAGAGAATTTTAAAAGCTTCAAGAGAATTTCAACAATTTTGAGAGGGATTTGAAAAGTTTCAATGGGAAAGGGAAGAATTGGGACAAAAATTGGAAAATTTTTAAGGGACTTTGAAAAAATTTCAACTGGAATTTTAGCCATTTTTTGACGTGAAATTGTAAACATGTGGCCATGGATTTTGAAAATTCTAGAGAGAATTTTAAAAGCTTCAAGAGAATTTCAACAATTTTGAGAGGGATTTGAAAAGTTTCAATGGGAATGGAAGAATTGGGACAAAAATTGGAAAATTTTTAAGGGACTTTGAAAAAATTTCAACTGGAATTTTAGCAATTTTTTTATGTGAAATTGTAAACATGTGGACATGGATTTTGAAAATTCTAGAGAGAATTTTAAAAGCTTCAAGAGAATTTCAACAATTTTGAGAGGGATTTGAAAAGTTTCAATGGGAATGGGAAGAATTGGGACAAAAAATTGGAAAATTTTTAAGGGACTTTGAAAAAATTTCAACTGGAATTTTAGCCATTTTTTTAAGTGAAATTGTAAACATGTGGCCATGGATTTTGAAAATTCTAGAGAGAATATTAAAAGCTTCAACAGAATTTCAACAATTTTGAGAGGGATTTGAAAATGTTTCAATGGGAAAGGGAAGAATTGGAC